>NW_027189325.1:0-212806 GCF_040958095.1 Procambarus clarkii | reverse complement strand
TTTCAAAATATCCCAAACATCCAATTTCGAGGCCTGAGCCATATTTTGGAGTCAAATTCTGGCTCTCTGCACATATTCGCAGTTTGAAATAACAACTTTTTTATACCCAACATATACCAAGTACTGAAAGTGGCATTTGGAAACATTTGTCCAAAACCCCCCCTGCAGTTTTCAAAATATCCCAAACATCCCAATTTCGAGGCCTGAGCCATATTTTGGAGCCAAATTCTGGCCCTATGCACGTATTCGCGGTTTGAAATTACGGCATTTTATACCCAACATATGCCAAGTCCTGAAAGCGGCAGTGAGTCACATTTTGCAAAAACTCCCCCGCAGTTTTCGAAATATCCCAAATATCCCAATTTTGAGGCCTGAACTATATTTTGGAGCCAAATTCTGGCTCTCTGCACGTATTCGAAGTTTGAAATTACGACTTTTTATACCCAACATATGCCAGGTACTGAAAGTGGCATTTGGTCAAATTTGTCCCAAACCTCCCTGCAGTTTTCAAAATATCCCAAAAATCCCAATTTCGAGTCCTGAGCCATATTTTGAAGACAAATTCTGGCTCTCTGCACGTATTCGAAGTTTGAAATTACGACTTTTTATACCCAACATATTCCAAGTACTGAACGCGGCGTTTGGTCACATTTGTCCAAAACCCCCCCTGCAGTTTTCAAAATATCCCAAACATCCCAATTTTGAGGCCTGAGCCATATTTTGGAGCCAAATTCTGGCTCTCTGCGCGTATTCGAAGTTTGAAATTACGACTTTTTATACCCAACATATGCCAAGTACTGAAAGTGGCATTTGGAAACATTTGTCCAAAACCCCCCCTGCAGTTTTCAAAATATCCCAAACATCCAATTTCGAGGCCTGAGCCATATTTTGGAGTCAAATTCTGGCTCTCTGCACATATTCGCAGTTTGAAATAACAACTTTTTTATACCCAACATATACCAAGTACTGAAAGTGGCATTTGGAAACATTTGTCCAAAACCCCCCCTGCAGTTTTCAAAATATCCCAAACATCCCAATTTCGAGGCCTGAGCCATATTTTGGAGCCAAATTCTGGCCCTATGCACGTATTCGCGGTTTGAAATTACGGCATTTTATACCCAACATATGCCAAGTCCTGAAAGCGGCAGTGAGTCACATTTTGCAAAAACTCCCCCGCAGTTTTCGAAATATCCCAAATATCCCAATTTTGAGGCCTGAACTATATTTTGGAGCCAAATTCTGGCTCTCTGCACGTATTCGAAGTTTGAAATTACGACTTTTTATACCCAACATATGCCAGGTACTGAAAGTGGCATTTGGTCAAATTTGTCCCAAACCTCCCTGCAGTTTTCAAAATATCCCAAAAATCCCAATTTCGAGTCCTGAGCCATATTTTGGAGACAAATTCTGGCTCTCTGCACGTATTCGAAGTTTGAAATTACGACTTTTTAAACCCAACATATTCCAAGTACTGAAAGCGGCAATTGGTCACATTTGTCTCAATCCACACGGCATTTTTCAAAATATCCCAAACATCCCAATTTCGAGGCCTGAGCCATATTTTGGAGCCAAATTCTGGCTCTCTGCACATATTCGCAGTTCGAAATTAAAACTTTTTTATACCCAACATATGCCAAGTACTGAAAGCGGCAGTGAGTCACATTTTGCACAAACTCCCCTGCAGTTTTCGAAATATCCCAAATATCCCAAATTCGAGGCCTGAGCCGTATTTTGGAGCCAAATTCTGGCTCTCTGCACGTATTCGCAGTTTGAAATTACAACTTTTTTATACCCAAAATATACCAAGTGCTGAAAGTGGCGTTTGGTCACATTTGTCCCAAACCCCCCATGCAGTTTTCAAAATATCCCAAATATCCCAAATTCGAGGCCTGAGCCGTATTTTGGAGCCAAATTCTGGCTCTCTGCACGTATTCGAAGTTTGAAATTACGACTTTTTTTACCCAACATATGCCAAGTACTGAAAGTGGCATTTGGTCAAATTTGTCCCAAACCTCCCTGCAGTTTTCAAAATATCCCAAAAATCCCAATTTCGAGTCCTGAGCCATATTTTGGAGACAAATTCTGGCTCTCTGCACATATTCGCAGTTTGAAATTACCACTTTTTTATACCCAACATATGCCAAGTACTGAAAGCGGCAATTGGTCACATTTGTCTCAATCCACCCGGCATTTTTCAAAATATCCCAAACATCCCAATTTCGAGGCCTGAGCCATATTTTGGAGCCAAATTCTGGCTCTCTGCACGTATTCGCAGTTTGAAATTACGACTTTTTTATACCCAACATATGCCAAGTACAGATCGCGGCGTTTGGTCACATTTGTCCAAAACCCCCCCTGCAGTTTTCAAAATATCCCAAACATCCCAATTTTGAGGCCTGAGCCATATTTTGGAGCCAAATTCTGGCTCTCTGCACGTATTCGCAGTTTGAAATTACGACTTTTTTCCCCAACATATGCCAAGTCCTGAAAGCGGCAGTAAGTCACATTTTGCACAAACTCCCCTGCAGTTTTCAAAATATCCCAAACATCCCAATTTCGAGGCATGAGCTATATTTTGGAGCCAAATTTTGGCTCTCTGCACATATTCGCAGTTTGAAATTACGAATATCCCAATTTCGATGCCTGAGCCATATTTTGGAGCCAAATTCTGGCTCCCTGCACGTATTCGCAGTTTGAAATTACGACTTTTTTATACCCAACATATGCCAAGTACTGATTGCGGCGTTTGGTCACTATTGTACAAAACCCCCCCTGCAGTTTTCAAAATATTCCAAACATCCCAATTTCGAGGCCTGACCCGTATTTTGGAGCCAAATTCTGGCTCTATGCACGTATTCGTGGTTTGAAATTACGACATTTTATACCCAACATATGCCAAGTCCTGAAAGCGGCAGTGATTCACATTTCGCACAAACTCCCCTGCAGTTTTCGAAATATCCCAAATATTCCAATTTTCAGGCCTGAGCTATATTTCGGAGCCAAGTTCTGGCTCTCTGCACGTATTCGCAGTTTGAAATTACGACTTTTTATACCCAACATATGCCAAGTTCTGAAAGCGGTGTTTGGTCATATTTGTCCCAAAGCCCACTGAGGTTTTCAAAATATCCCAAACATCCCAATTTCGAGGACTGAGCACTATTTTGGAGCCAAATTCTGGCTCTATGCACGTATTCGCAGTTTGAAATAACGACTTTTTATACCCAACATATGCCAAGAACTGAAAGCAGCAGTGAGTCACATTTTGCACAAACTCCCCTGCAGTTTTCAAAATATCCCAAATATCCCAATTTCGAGGCCTGAGCCATGTTTTGGAGCCAAATTCTTGCTCTCTGCACGTATTCGCAGTTTGAAATTGCGACTTTTTTATACCCAACATATGCCAAGTACGGAAAGCGGCGTTTGGTCACATTTGTCCTAAACCTCCCTGCAGTTTTCAAAATATCCCAAACATCTCAATATCGAGACCTGAGCCATATTTTGGAGCCAACGTTTGGCTCTCTGCACGAATTCACAGTTTGATATTACGACGTTTTATACCCAACATTTGCCAAGTACTGAAAGTGGCAGTGAGTCACATTATGCGCAAACTCCCCTGCAGTTTTCGAAATATCCCAAATATCCCAATTTTAAGGCCTGATACTTATTTTGGAGCCAAATTCTGGCTCTCTGCACGTATTCGCATTTTGAAATTACGACTTTTTTATACCCAACATATACCAAGTACTGAAAGTGGCAGTGAGTCACATTATGCGCAAACTCCCCTGCAGTTTTCGAAATATCCCAAATATCCCAATTTTAAGGCCTGATACTTATTTTGGAGCCAAATTCTGGCTCTCTGCACGTATTCGCAGTTTGAAATTACGACTTTTTTATACCCAACATATACCAAGTACTGAAAGTGGCAGTGTGTCACATTTTGCGCAAACTCCCCTGCAGTTTTCGAAATATCCCAAATATCCCAATTTTAAGGCCTGATACTTATTTTGGAGCCAAATTCTGGCTCTCTGCACGTATTCGCAGTGTGAAATTACGACTTTTTATACCAAACATATGCCAAGTCCTGAAAGCGGCAGTGAATCACATTTCGCACAAACTCCCCTGCAGTTTTCGAAATATCCCAAATATCCCAATTTTAAGGCCTGATACTTATTTTGGAGCCAAATTCTGGCTCTCTGCACGTATTCGCAGTTTGAAATTACGACTTTTTTATACCCAACATATACCAAGTACTGAAAGCGGCGTTTGGTCAAATTTGTCCCAAACCCCCCCCCCCCCCCTGCAGTTTTCAAAATATCCCAAATATCCAAATTTCGACGCCTGAGCCATACTTTGGAGCCAAATTCTGGCTCTCTGCACTTATTCGCAGTTTGAAATTACGACTTTTTATTCACAACATATGCCAAGTCCTGAAAGCAGCAGTGTGTCACATTTTGCACAAACTCCCCTGCAGTTTTCAAAATATCCCAAACATCTCAATTTCGAGGCCTGAGCCATATTTTGGAGCCAAATTCTGGTTCTCTGCACGTATTCGCAGTTTGAAATTCCTCTTGGAGTTGGAGTTGGAGGGTTTTTGGATTTGGAATGAGGGAAGAGGCGGGCTGGATGAGGCAGTTTATGTCTTTGGAAATATTTGTAATCATTTTATTTAGAGATGAGTGTGAGCAGAAATGACACACTATAGTAGTAATTTATAGTGAAGATAATATTGTATTTCCAAATGAGAAAAAATTATGCGAGGCGAAAACTGGCATAATACATGCCAGATAAAAGTAGGTTGGCAACAACTCCTCAATAAAAGATTTGGTTGTGGAGGAGATTCCCGCCCGAAGGTCGGCCATCTTGGCGCACAGATTGAACGCCCCTGGCTGGACTTTCTTTCCACACCTCGCCTGGGGCTTGTCATGTTCACAGAAAATGGTACCATCCGTTTTCTATGTGCGGCGGCTGGGACGCCAGAGAGGGGAGGTAAACAAGAGAGCGTACAGGACGCCCGCCAAGCTTGGTAGCTACTAGTCATGTAATCATATTAAGTATTAAAGTCAGTAACCAAGTCATGACTTTACATCAACCCTACAACCAAGACTTCCTCAGTAACACACAAACACCACATTGGCGACGAGGATGAACTGTGAACGCAGGTATTATTGTGACTCGTCGTCTGCACATGATCCAGTAATTGGTTCCGCAAATCCACAACCCAGTTACCAAACCAGTATTTACCCAGGTATTTCCTAAATCTAAACTTATCTTCATTTAAAGCCTTATCAATAACTCCCTTGTTATGCCCATTCATCCACTTGTACACTTCAATCATGTCACGTTAAGGTTTTTCCAACATCTCTTCATATGGAAGCTTTCTAATTTGCGGGATTAACTTTGTCATCCTAACTGACGTGTTCTAGTGAATTATGTCCATTCATTATGTGTATGGCGACCAAAACTGAACGGCATAATGTAAATGGGGCCTAAAAACAATACGTTAATAAACCCAGCCGACTTATTGCTAACTCTTCTATAAATAAATCTATGGGAAAGAAAAGCTCTCAGCCTGCTAACAAGAGTGTACAAATCCACAAGGGCCGGGACGAGGATTCGAACCTGCGTCCGAGAGCATCCCAGACGCTGCCGTAATCGACTGAGCTACGACATGGTCAAAAGGAGTTGAAACCGAAGATCTACTGAACATATTGGATCCTGCAGCCTCTCCGAGGCACAAACCAGTGTTAGTGTAACAAGAATGTGAAGTTGACTACGTCCATCTAGTTCCACCCGCTCCTCCCCAGAACTAGTTGTTAAATAAGCACTTTACCTTGACTCCTCTGATCCAACACTTGTCCACACGTGCCACACTCCTGAAAAAAATATTTTTTACATATATTAAGGGCAAGTATAAGTAATTATTAAAATAAGGCACCAAACCGGGAAGGCTATGTAGCACCAGGGTAAGTATAAACAGTTTATTTCAAATACAATCGAGTAGGAAAATACAATTATGAATTTCAAGAACACTGGAACCAATCACTGGAAAAGGTGAAATTGCAATGGAGATTAATTAAAGATTGTATCAACAATAGCGAGTAGGCAAGACTGATAAGACTGCAATAGCCTAACGGAGTACATTTTTGTCTCCGACTCATGAGGCTATGGTTAAGCATCAATGTTCTTTTAAAGTTACATAGAAACACATTATCTTATTAGGGTCTTCCACTAAAAACAAACCTTTAGCTAATCTTAGATAAACGTACTGTGTATTATTAATTTATTTAGCTGTTTATTGGCCTAAATTATATAAATAACATGCTTAAAACCTCTTAAGTACAGTATATGGTCTCTGAGCACCAAACCAACGTTAGAAGCCTAGTGATTACATTGTCAAAAAGGACCATTTACAGGTGAAACCATTTCATATCGCAGAGTAAACAAGATGGAAACAATTATCTTCCACATTTATTTGCACAATTGCCATCCTGATATGACCACTCCATCGCCCTAGTCGTTAACACACTAAGTGCAGGCGATGAGTCACAATAACGTGGCTGAAGTAGTTTGACCAGGCCACACACTAGCAGGTGAAGGGATGACGACGTTTCGGTCCATCCTGGACCATTCTCAAGTCGACTTGAGAATGGTCCAGGACCGAAACGTCGTCGTCAACACACTAAACAATCTAGGGTGACTTGTTGCTAAACATTACAAGTCACCTTTACCTTAGCTACAAAACACGTTGTGCATATTATCACACTACCTTTAATGTCATAATGCAGCAGTTTGCGCGCTCAAAATACAGATAGACAAAATTCTCAGGAACCATAGGGGAACCTTTGACAAGCCGCCGGCTTCCTGTTGCCGTAGAGGGCACTATGGAGAAATGGTGGCCCTCTGGTAAATTTAAGTCAATATTACCTAGGAGTTATGATGTACCAGCCATTGAACATCTGGGACTCACAGTTAATATGAAAACAATCCTTAAGAATAGTTAAACGAATCTTTGACTGAAACGAACAACGTTGAATATTCAACTGTACGAGTCTCTGTTGTGGTCCCATCTGGCCTACTGTGTCCTAATATGGAAACCTCACTTCAAAAACACATCAATGATTTTCAGCTTTGGAGAAAGTTCAAGACAGCAACAACAATCATGCCAGAACTTGTTCAACTGTCACTACCACGAATCTTTGAAGGACTAACACTATAAAAGTTTAAATTGTTATAGATTTAGATAGATTAGCCTATAAATTTTCCTAGAAATTACCTACTTAATATTATCTGTTAAATTAAGGACCTGGCCGAAGTGCTATGCGTACTAGTGGCTTTACAAGAATGTAAACACACAGGGCTATGTACTCCTTGTCACCTGTCCTCTTAAAAATAGCGTCGCTTTTGGCCGTTTACCCGTAAGGCCGAATATGGACGTAATTTGGAAATGAAAACAAAATGAAAATAAATTTGGGCTTTTTTTCAACAACAATAAGTTAAGGGTCCTCTGGTAGGTTAGGTGGGCAGGAAATTCTCATAAAGTTTCAAAACGTTATGAAAAATGTTAATGGAAAGAATCCTCTTCTAAGCTGGCCGAGTAAGCCGGACGACTCAAACAGAAAACGGAACCGTGCGTCACTTTTGTGAGTCGATTTCATTTCAAATTACGTCCAAATTTGGCCATAGTGCCGCGCATACCAGCCAAAAGTGACGTTAGTTTTAAGAGGACGGGTTGATCAGAAACCCAATATAACTTGTAGTTATATAAATAAATAAATAACAGCCGAGGCCTTTGTAATACTGACCAACTTGGAGGTCATTAATACAGACCACTTCTCTAAAATATCATATTTGACACAGGCTGGACAACAGCTTCAAGCTCAACAAGCCACATCGTAACACAGAAAATAGATGTGTTGTTTCCCCCATAGGATTATTAACCCATGAACCCGCTTAACCACTCAAGTCGTAAATGCCGAGTCATTCCTCTTGTTCACAATATACACAAGACAAATCCTCAATAAAATAAGGGTGGAGGGAGTAGGAAGGCTGACCTTAGACAAGGTGCCGCCGTCCTGTCCCCGTCGAGGCCACTGTAGATGGTGGCCCTTAGGTCAATTCATCATAGGAGCCCTTCTCCTTCCATCATTCTGAATCATGCTCATCGTACTAACCTGCACCCCCTCAATCCCCCCCCCCACCATCTTCACACAATCTGTGGCCAACATTTCTCGTTTCATTCAGATTTTCATCAAAATATGTAGAAGATTTCTCTTTGGGTTGTTTTAAGGGGCCTGACAGCCGAGTGGAGAGTGCTCCGGATTCGTAATCCTGAGGTTCCGGGGTCGATCCCCGGTGGAGGCTGAAACAAATGGACACTTTCTTTCACCCTGATGACCCTGTATACCTATCAGTAAATAAGTACCTGGGAGTTAGACAGCTGCTATGGGCTGTTTCCTGGGGATGTGTAAGAAAAAGAAGGCCTGGTCGAGGACAGGGCCGCGGGGGATGCTAAGCCCTGAAATCATCTCAAGATAACCTTAAGATTGCTGGCTAGCTACTGGCATGGCTATTAAGGCCACCACAAGCGCCCTAATGACTTAACTAGCGGGTACACCTATGGCTGCCACCTGACAATCTCCTCTATATTTTGTCTAAATACATAAAATATACAAAATAATAACGAATAACAACATGAAGTACACACCCCGAACAATTCTTTCTATATTATGATTGAGTAATGATATCTGTAACACATTTATTTTTTGCTCACTGGTAATCAACGTGACACTTGCCAGGCGGCGGCTGGTCGACAAATGAGCCACACGTTAAGAAGCGGGACTCCCAGACGCGCCACTCACCCTTACTTCACTATAATATCTAAACTGTCAACCTCTAATACAGTTAAGCATCTGACCACCAGAGGGGCTAATGCTCCCCTGTTATTACGCCATCCATATAATGATTGTTCTCATTATTCATTGTTGCAACGTTTAAATACATTCAACACTGTAGTGACAATGTCAGACCTCGAAGGAAGAATTGAAACACCCTTCTTTAGATGTATTATTAATTACGAAAATACTTAAGGAAATTCCTGTTTCAATTCTTCCTTCGTGGTCTGACACTGTCGTCACCATTTTCATCACGTGTTAATTGTCTTGTGATTTACACGCAGATTTTGTAGTGTATATACGACAACTTCAGGAAAGTAATGAGTAGCGGATTTAGTCTAAACAATAATATATGCTCTTTGTTTTTAGTGCCAAATTATCTGGCAAATATACATTTGGAGATGTAGCTCAATCCTTCCTGTAGCCCAATCTTTCCTGTAGCCCAATCCTTCTTGTAGCCCAATCCTTCCTGTAGACCAATCCTTCCTGTAGCTCAATCCTTCCTGTAGCCCAATCTTTCCTGTAGCCCAATCCTTCTTGTAGACCAATCCTTCCTGTAGCCCAATCCTTCCTGTAGCCCAATCCTTCCTTCCAAATCTGATTTGTATTATAATATTATTGGAGGTGTTGTGGTTTCTGTTCTAGGTTCAGGATTGTACCTGGTCCAGGTGTCATCTTATGTTGCGTTTATTTCTTTGTTGCTATATCCATTGTTCACCAACACTTCAGTTAACTTTCAAACTCCCTACTGACGTTGCTCCATTCTGAGCAGTGGGTAAGGGCTCGACGAATATAAGTGTTTAGAACACTGGCTTTGTGTCTTTGGGAGCACTCACTCCTACTGTTTAGGCATAATCCTATGTTTGTAGGCTTAGTATATGCGCTACTGCTTAGAGATGCTCCTGTTAAAATGTGTGTTTATTTTTCTACTTATACTGAATCCTTTTAAAGTGTGTCCTTATCTGTCATTTGCATCAAACTTCATCCCTCCCACTAACCTGTTTGGTAGTGAGTTCTGCTAATCGTGGATTGCTGTTACGTAGCTCATTTAGCTTCATAATAGTTGGATGGCTGAAATAAAAAGGCTTCAATTAAACAGAGCAGAAATTTATGAGAATGATGTTCAAAAATACCAAATAGTTATTATTTTATCTGTAGAAAACGATGTCTTACAGACAGGGTAAAAAAAAAAATGAATGTAATGAAACATCATTTACTTGGCGAGAGCCAGAGGCTCCCTGGAGCTATCCAGGCTGATATGGATGTACTAGATTTTGGCATCAGTCAGTGTGAATGGAGTTCTACTGAATTACAATCTCTCAGCAAATGAACTTTTTTTCACCCTCATTGTTTGCTGTGATCGCCAACATGGTATTTAGAAAAAGTTGATCTGCTGCTGACCTCTTGCTAAATCTCTCCACTAAGTGACATTAGACACTGGATAAATCATAGATCAGCAGTGTTGTTGATCTAAATATAGCAGGTGCATCTGAGTGGGTCTGGATTAGTAGGAAAGCATCACGCACTAGCCCCAGTCACCATTCTGCAATATAAAAAAAATCCCCCATGCTTTCCACATCACTTTTTTATACCCAACATATGCCAAGTTCTGAAAGCGGCGGTTGGTCACATTTGTCCCAATCCCCACTACAGTTTTCAAAATATTCCAAACATCTCAATTTTGAGGCCTGAGCCATACTTTCGAGCCAAATTCTGGCTCTCTGCACGTATTCGCAGTTTGAAATTACGACTTTTTATACCCAACATACGCCAAGTACTGAAAGCGGCAGTGAGTCATATTTTGCACAAACTCCCCTGCAGCTTTCAAAATATCCGAAATATTCCAATTTCGAGGCCTGAGCCATATTTTGGAGCCAAATTCTGGCTCTCTGCACGTATTCGCAGTTTTAAATTACGACTTTTTTATACCCAACATATGCGAAGTACTGAAAGCGGCGTTTGGTGACATTTGACCCAAACCTCCCTGCAGTTTTCAAAATATCCTAAACATCCCAATTTCGAGGCCTGAGCCGTATTTTCGAGCCAAATTCTGGCTCTATGCACGTATACGCAGTTTGAAATTACGACTTTTTATACCCAGCATATGCCAAGTCTTGATTGCGGCAGTGAGTCACATTTTGCACAAACTCCCCTGCAGTTTTGGAAACATCCCAAATATCCCAATTTCGAGGCCTGAGCTATATTTTGGAGCCAAATTCTGGCTCTCTGCACGTATTCGACGTTTGAAATTACGACTTTATATACCCAACATATGCCAAGTACTGAAAGCGGCGATTGGTGACATTTGTCCCAAACTTCCCTGCAGTTTTCAAAATATCCCAAACATCCCAATTTCGAGGCCTGAGCCATATTTTTGAGCCAAATTCTGGCTCTATGCACGTATTCGCAGATTGAAATTACGACTTTTTTATACCCAACATATACCAAGTACTGAAAGCGGCGTTTGGTCACATTTGTCTCAATCCTTCTTGCAGTTTTCAAAATATCCCAAACATCCCAATTTCGAGGCCTGAGCTATATTTTGGAGCCAAATTCTGGCTCTCTGCACGTATTTTCAGTTTGAAATTACGACTTTTTTATACCCAACATATGCGAAGTACTGAAAGCGGCGTTTGGTGACATTTGTCCCAAACCCCACTGCAGTTTTCAAAATATCCTAAACATCCCAATTTAGAGGCCTGAGCCGTATTTTGGAGCCAAATTCTGGCTCTATGCACGTATACGCAGTTTGAAATAACGACTTTTTATTCCCAACATATGCCAAGTCCTGATAGCGGCAGTGAGTCACATTTTGGACAAACTTCCCTGCAGTTTTCGAAATATCCCAAATATCCCAATTTCGAGGCCTGAGCTATATTTTGGAGCCAAATTCTGGCTCTCTGCACGTATTCTCAGTTTGAAATTACGACCATTTTATACCCAACATATGCCAAGTAATGAAAGCGCCGTTTGGACACATATGTCCGAAACCCCCCTGCGGTTTTCAAAATATCCCAAACATCCCAATTTCGAGGCCTGAGCCATATTGTGGAGCCAAATTCTCGCTCTCTGCACGTATTCGCAGTTTGAAATTACGACTTTATATACCCAACACATTCCAAGTACTGAAAGCGATGTTTGGTCACATTTGTCCCAAACCTCCCTGCAGTTTTCAAAATATCTCAAATATCCTAATTTCGAGGCCTGAGCCATATTATACAGCCAAATTCTGGATCTCTGCACGTATTCACAGTTTGAAATTACGACTTTTTATACCCAACATATGCCAAGTACTGAAAGCGGCGTTTGGTTACATCTGTCCCAAACCTCCCTACAGTTTACAAAATATCCCAAACATCCCAATTTCGAGGCCTGAGCCATATTTTGGAGCCAAATACAAGCTCTTTGCACGTATTCGCAGTTTGAAATTACGACTTTTAATACCCAACATATGCCAAGTTCTGAAAGCGGCGTTTGGTCATATTTTTCCAAAACCCCCCTGCAGTTTTCAAAATATCCCAAACATCCCAATTTCGAGGCCTGAGCCGTATTTTGGAGCCAAATTCTGCCTCTATGCACGTATTCGCAGTTTGAAATTACGACTTTTTATACCCAACATATGCCAAGTCCTGAAAGCGGCAGTGAGTGACATTTTGCACAAACTCCCCTGCAGTTTTCGAAATATCCCAAATAACCCAATTAAGAGGCCTGAGCCATATTTTGGAGCCAAATTCTGGCTCTCTGCACGTATTCGCAGTTTGAAATTACGACTTTTTATACCCAACATATACCAAGTACTGAAAGCGGCATTTGGTCACATTTGTCCCAAACCTCCCAGCAGTTTTCAAAATATCCCAAACATCCCAATTTCGAGGCCTGAGCCATATTTTGGAGCCAAATTCTGGCTCTCTGCACGTATTCGTAGTTTGAAATTGCGAATTTTTTATACCCAACATATGCCAATTACTGAAAGCGGCGTTTGGTGACATTTGTCCCATACCCTCCTGCAGTTTTCAAAATATCCTAAACATCCCAATTTCGAGGCCTGAGCCGTATTTTGGAGCCAAATTCTGGCTCTATGCACGTATACGCAGTTTGAAATTACGACTTTTTATATCCAGCATATGTCAAGTCCTGATAGCGGCAGTGAGTCACATTTTGCACAAACTCCCCTGCAGTTTTGGAAACATCCCAAATATCCCAATTTCGAGGCCTGAGCTATATTTTGGAGCCAAATTCTGGCTCTACGCACGTATTCGCCGTTTGAAATTACGACTTTTTTATAGCCAACATGTGCCTAGTAATGAAAGCGGCGTTTGGTCACATATATCCCAAACCCCCCTGCAGTTTTCAAAATATCCCAAACATCCCAATTTCGAGGCCTGAGCCATATTTTGGAGCCAAATTCTGGCTCTCTGCACGTATTCTCAATTTGAAATTACGACTTTTTTATACCCAACATATGCGAATTACTGAAAGCGGCGTTTGGTGACATTTGTCCCAAACCCCACTGCAGTTTTCAAAATATCCTAAACATCCCAATTTAGAGGCCTGAGCCGTATTTTGGAGCCAAATTTTGGCTCTATGCACGTATACGCAGTTTGAAATAACAACTTTTTATTCCCAACATATGCCAAGTCCTGATAGCGGCAGTGAGTCACATTTTGGACAAACTCCCCTGCAGTTTTCGAAATATCCCAAATATCCCAATTTCGAGGCCTGAGCTATATTTTGGAGCCAAATTCTGGCTTTCTGCACGTATTCGCCGTTTGAAATTACGACTATATTATACCCAACATATGCCAAGTAATGAAAGCGGCGTTTGGTTACATCTGTCCCAAACCCCCCTGCAGTTTTCAAAATATCCCAAACATCCCAATTTCGAGGCCTGAGCCATATTTTGGAGCCAAGTTCTAGCTCTTTGCACGTATTCGCAGTTTGATATTACGATTTTTATACCCAACATATGCCAAGTGTTGAAAGCGGCGTTTGGTTATATTTGTCCCAAACCTCCCAGCAGTTTTCAAAATATCCCAAACATCACAATATCGAGGCCTGAGCCATATTTTGGAGCCAAGTTCTAGCTCTTTGCACGTATTCGCAGTTTGATATTACGATTTTTATACCCAACATATGCCAAGTACTGAAAGCGGTGTTTGGTCACATTTGTCCCAAACCCCCCCCCCCCCTGCAGTTTTCAAAATATCCCAAACATCCCAATTTCGAGGCCTTAGCCATATTTTGGAGCCAAATTCTGGCTCTATGCACGTATTCGCGGTTTGAAATTACGACATTTTATACCCAACATATGCCAAGTCCTGAAAGTGGCAGTGAGTCACATTTCGCACAAGCTCCCCTGCAGTTTTCGAAATATCTCAAATATCCCAATTTAGAGGCCTGAGCAATATTTTGGCGCCAAATTTTGGCTCTCTGCACGTATTCAAAGTTTGAAATTACGACTTTTTATACCCAACTTATGCCAAGTACTGAAAGTGGCATTTGGTCAAATTTGTCCCAAACCTCCCTGCAGTTTTCGAAATATCCCAAATAACCCAATTAAGAGGCCTGAGCCATATTTTGGAGCCAAATTCTGGCTCTCTGCACGTATTCGCAGTTTGAAATTACGACTTTTTATACCCAACATATACTAAGTACTGAAAGCGGCATTTGGTCACATTTGTCCCAAACCTCCCAGCAGTTTTCAAAATATCCCAAACATCCCAATTTCGAGGCCTGAGCCATATTTTGGAGCCAAATTCTGGCTCTCTGCACGTATTCGTAGTTTGAAATTGCGAATTTTTTATACCCAACATATGCCAATTACTGAAAGCGGCGTTTGGTGACATTTGTCCCATAACCTCCTGCAGTTTTCAAAATATCCTAAACATCCCAATTTCGAGGCCTGAGCCGTATTTTGGAGCCAAATTCTGGCTCTATGCACGTATACGCAGTTTGAAATTACGACTTTTTTATACCCAACATATGCAAAGTACTGAAAGCGGCGTTTGGTGACATTTGTCCCATACCCTCTTGCAGTTTTCAAAATATCCTAAACATCCCAATTTCGAGGCCTGAGCCATATTTTGGAGCCAAATTCTGGCTCTCTGCACGTATTCACAGTTTTAAAATACGACTTTTTTATACCCAACATATGCAAAGTACTGAAAGCGGCGTTTGGTGACATTTGTCCCATACCCTCCTGCAGTTTTCAAAATATCCTAAACATCCCAATTTCGAGGCCTGAGCCGTATTTTGGAGCCAAATTCTGGCTCTATGCACGTATACGCAGTTTGAAATTACGACTTTTTATACCCAGCATATGCCAAGTCCTGATAGCGGCAGTGAGTCACATTTTGCACAAACTCCCCTGCAGTTTTTGAAACATCCCAAATATCCCAATTTCGAGGCCTGAGCTATATTTTGGAGCCAAATTCTGGCTCTACGCACGTATTCGCCGTTTGAAATTACGACTTTTTTATAGCCAACATGTGCCTAGTAATGAAAGCGGCGTTTGGTCACATATATCCCAAACCCCCCTGCAGTTTTCAAAATATCCCAAACATCCCAATTTCGAGGCCTGAGCCATATTTTGGAGCCAAATTCTGGCTCTCTGCACGTATTCTCAGTTTGAAATTACGACTTTTTTATACCCAACATATGCGAATTACTGAAAACGGCGTTTGGTGACATTTGTCCCAAACCCAACTGCAGTTTTCAAAATATCCTAAACATCCCAATTTAGAGGCCTGAGCCGTATTTTGGAGCCAAATTTTGGCTCTATGCACGTATACGCAGTTTGAAATAACAACTTTTTATTCCCAACATATGCCAAGTCCTGATAGCGGCAGTGAGTCACATTTTGGACAAACTCCCCTGCAGTTTTCGAAATATCCCAAATATCCCAATTTCGAGGCCTGAGCTATATTTTGGAGCCAAATTCTGGCTTTCTGCACGTATTCGCCGTTTGAAATTACGACTATTTTATACCCAACATATGCCAAGTAATGAAAGCGGCGTTTGGTTACATCTGTCCCAAACCCCCCTGCAGTTTTCAAAATATCCCAAACATCCCAATTTCGAGGCCTGAGCCATATTTTGGAGCCAAGTTCTAGCTCTTTGCACGTATTCGCAGTTTGATATTACGATTTTTATACCCAACATATGCCAAGTGTTGAAAGCGGCGTTTGGTTATATTTGTCCCAAACCTCCCAGCAGTTTTCAAAATATCCCAAACATCACAATATCGAGGCCTGAGCCATATTTTGGAGCCAAGTTCTAGCTCTTTGCACGTATTCGCAGTTTGATATTACGATTTTTATACCCAACATATGCCAAGTACTGAAAGCGGTGTTTGGTCACATTTGTTCCAACCCCCCCCCCCCCCCCCACTGCAGTTTTCAAAATATCCCAAACATCCCAATTTCGAGGCCTTAGCCATATTTTGGAGCCAAATTCTGGCTCTATGCACGTATTCGCGGTTTGAAATTACGACATTTTATACCCAACATATGCCAAGTCCTGAAAGTGGCAGTGAGTCACATTTCGCACAAGCTCCCCTGCAGTTTTCGAAATATCTCAAATATCCCAATTTAGAGGCCTGAGCAATATTTTGGCGCCAAATTTTGGCTCTCTGCACGTATTCAAAGTTTGAAATTACGACTTTTTATACCCAACTTATGCCAAGTACTGAAAGTGGCATTTGGTCAAATTTGTCCCAAACCTCCCTGCAGTTTTCGAAATATCCCAAATAACCCAATTAAGAGGCCTGAGCTATATTTTGGAGCCAAATTCTGGCTCTCTGCACGTATTTGCAGTTTGAAATTACGACTTTTTATACCCAACATATACTAAGTACTGAAAGCGGCATTTGGTCACATTTGTCCCAAACCTCCCAGCAGTTTTCAAAATATCCCAAACATCCCAATTTCGAGGCCTGAGCCATATTTTGGAGCCAAATTCTGGCTCTCTGCACGTATTCGTAGTTTGAAATTGCGAATTTTTTATACCCAACATATGCCAATTACTGAAAGCGGCGTTTGGTGACATTTGTCCCATAACCTCCTGCAGTTTTCAAAATATCCTAAACATCCCAATTTCGAGGCCTGAACCGTATTTTGGAGCCAAATTCTGGCTCTATGCACGTATACGCAGTTTGAAATTACGACTTTTTTATACCCAACATATGCAAAGTACTGAAAGCGGCGTTTGGTGACATTTGTCCCATACCCTCCTGCAGTTTTCAAAATATCCTAAACATCCCAATTTCGAGGCCTGAGCCATATTTTGGAGCCAAATTCTGGCTCTCTGCACGTATTCACAGTTTTAAATTACGACTTTTTTATACCCAACATATGCAAAGTACTGAAAGCGGCGTTTGGTGACATTTGTCCCATACCCTCCTGCAGTTTTCAAAATATCCTAAACATCCCAATTTCGAGGCCTGAGCCGTATTTTGGAGCCAAATTCTGGCCCTATGCACGTATACGCAGTTTGAAATTACGACTTTTTATACCCAGCATATGCCAAGTCCTGATAGCGGCAGTGAGTCACATTTTGCACAAACTCCCCTGCAGTTTTTGAAACATCCCAAATATCCCAATTTCGAGGCCTGAGCTATATTTTGGAGCCAAATTCTGGCTCTACGCACGTATTCGCCGTTTGAAATTACGACTTTTTTATAGCCAACATGTGCCTAGTAATGAAAGCGGCGTTTGGTCACATATATCCCAAACCCCCCTGCAGTTTTCAAAATATCCCAAACATCCCAATTTCGAGGCCTGAGCCATATTTTGGAGCCAAATTCTGGCTCTCTGCACGTATTCTCAGTTTGAAATTACGACTTTTTTATACCCAACATATGCGAATTACTGAAAACGGCGTTTGGTGACATTTGTCCCAAACCCAACTGCAGTTTTCAAAATATCCTAAACATCCCAATTTAGAGGCCTGAGCCGTATTTTGGAGCCAAATTTTGGCTCTATGCACGTATACGCAGTTTGAAATAACGACTTTTTATTCCCAACATATGCCAAGTCCTGATAGCGGCAGTGAGTCACATTTTGGACAAACTCCCCTGCAGTTTTCGAAATATCCCAAATATCCCAATTTCGAGGCCTGAGCTATATTTTGGAGCCAAATTCTGGCTTTCTGCACGTATTCGCCGTTTGAAATTACGACTATTTTATACCCAACATATGCCAAGTAATGAAAGCGGCGTTTGGTTACATCTGTCCCAAACCCCCCTGCAGTTTTCAAAATATCCCAAACATCCCAATTTCGAGGCCTGAGCCATATTTTGGATCCAAGTTCTAGCTCTTTGCACGTATTCGCAGTTTGATATTACGATTTTTATATCCAACATATGCCAAGTGTTGAAAGCGGCGTTTGGTTATATTTGTCCCAAACCTCCCAGCAGTTTTCAAAATATCCCAAACATCACAATATCGAGGCCTGAGCCATATTTTGGAGCCAAGTTCTAGCTCTTTGCACGTATTCGCAGTTTGATATTACGATTTTAATATCCAACATATGCCAAGTACTGAAAGCGGTGTTTGGTCACATTTGTCCCAACCCCCCCCCCCTGCAGTTTTCAAAATATCCCAAACATCCCAATTTCGAGGCCTGAGCCATATTTTGGAGCCAAATTCTGGCTCTATGCACGTATTCGCAGATTGATATTACGAATTTTTATACCCAACATATGCCAAGTCCTGAAAGCGGCAGTGAGTGACATTTTGCACAAACTCCCCTGCAGTTTTCGAAATATCCCAAATAACCCAATTAAGAGGCCTGAGCCATATTTTGGAGCCAAATTCTGGCTCTCTGCACGTATTCGCAGTTTGAAATTACGACTTTTTATACCCAACATATACCAAGTACTGAAAGCGGCATTTGGTCACATATGTCCCAAACCTCCCAGCAGTTTTCAAAATATCCCAAACATCCCAATTTCGAGGCCTGAGCCATATTTTGGAGCCAAATTCTGGCTCTCTGCACGTATTCGTAGTTTGAAATTGCGAATTTTTTATACCCAACATATGCCAATTACTGAAAGCGGCGTTTGGTGACATTTGTCCCATACCCTCCTGCAGTTTTCAAAATATCCTAAACATCCCAATTTCGAGGCCTGAGCCGTATTTTGGAGCCAAATTCTGGCTCTATGCACGTATACGCAGTTTGAAATTACGACTTTTTATATCCAGCATATGTCAAGTCCTGATAGCGGCAGTGAGTCACATTTTGCACAAACTCCCCTGCAGTTTTGGAAACATCCCAAATATCCCAATTTCGAGGCCTGAGCTATATTTTGGAGCCAAATTCTGGCTCTACGCACGTATTCGCCGTTTGAAATTACGACTTTTTTATAGCCAACATGTGCCTAGTAATGAAAGCGGCGTTTGGTCACATATATCCCAAACCCCCCTGCAGTTTTCAAAATATCCCAAACATCCCAATTTCGAGGCCTGAGCCATATTTTGGAGCCAAATTCTGGCTCTCTGCACGTATTCTCAATTTGAAATTACGACTTTTTTATACCCAACATATGCGAATTACTGAAAGCGGCGTTTGGTGACATTTGTCCCAAACCCCACTGCAGTTTTCAAAATATCCTAAACATCCCAATTTAGAGGCCTGAGCCGTATTTTGGAGCCAAATTTTGGCTCTATGCACGTATACGCAGTTTGAAATAACAACTTTTTATTCCCAACATATGCCAAGTCCTGATAGCGGCAGTGAGTCACATTTTGGACAAACTCCCCTGCAGTTTTCGAAATATCCCAAATATCCCAATTTCGAGGCCTGAGCTATATTTTGGAGCCAAATTCTGGCTTTCTGCACGTATTCGCCGTTTGAAATTACGACTATATTATACCCAACATATGCCAAGTAATGAAAGCGGCGTTTGGTTACATCTGTCCCAAACCCCCCTGCAGTTTTCAAAATATCCCAAACATCCCAATTTCGAGGCCTGAGCCATATTTTGGAGCCAAGTTCTAGCTCTTTGCACGTATTCGCAGTTTGATATTACGATTTTTATACCCAACATATGCCAAGTGTTGAAAGCGGCGTTTGGTTATATTTGTCCCAAACCTCCCAGCAGTTTTCAAAATATCCCAAACATCACAATATCGAGGCCTGAGCCATATTTTGGAGCCAAGTTCTAGCTCTTTGCACGTATTCGCAGTTTGATATTACGATTTTTATACCCAACATATGCCAAGTACTGAAAGCGGTGTTTGGTCACATTTGTCCCAAACCCCCCCCCCCCTGCAGTTTTCAAAATATCCCAAACATCCCAATTTCGAGGCCTTAGCCATATTTTGGAGCCAAATTCTGGCTCTATGCACGTATTCGCGGTTTGAAATTACGACATTTTATACCCAACATATGCCAAGTCCTGAAAGTGGCAGTGAGTCACATTTCGCACAAGCTCCCCTGCAGTTTTCGAAATATCTCAAATATCCCAATTTAGAGGCCTGAGCAATATTTTGGCGCCAAATTTTGGCTCTCTGCACGTATTCAAAGTTTGAAATTACGACTTTTTATACCCAACTTATGCCAAGTACTGAAAGTGGCATTTGGTCAAATTTGTCCCAAACCTCCCTGCAGTTTTCGAAATATCCCAAATAACCCAATTAAGAGGCCTGAGCCATATTTTGGAGCCAAATTCTGGCTCTCTGCACGTATTCGCAGTTTGAAATTACGACTTTTTATACCCAACATATACTAAGTACTGAAAGCGGCATTTGGTCACATTTGTCCCAAACCTCCCAGCAGTTTTCAAAATATCCCAAACATCCCAATTTCGAGGCCTGAGCCATATTTTGGAGCCAAATTCTGGCTCTCTGCACGTATTCGTAGTTTGAAATTGCGAATTTTTTATACCCAACATATGCAAAGTACTGAAAGCGGCGTTTGGTGACATTTGTCCCATACCCTCCTGCAGTTTTCAAAATATCCTAAACATCCCAATTTCGAGGCCTGAGCCATATTTTGGAGCCAAATTCTGGCTCTCTGCACGTATTCACAGTTTTAAATTACGACTTTTTTATACCCAACATATGCAAAGTACTGAAAGCGGCGTTTGGTGACATTTGTCCCATACCCTCCTGCAGTTTTCAAAATATCCTAAACATCCCAATTTCGAGGCCTGAGCCGTATTTTGGAGCCAAATTCTGGCTCTATGCACGTATACGCAGTTTGAAATTACGACTTTTTATACCCAGCATATGCCAAGTCCTGATAGCGGCAGTGAGTCACATTTTGCACAAACTCCCCTGCAGTTTTTGAAACATCCCAAATATCCCAATTTCGAGGCCTGAGCTATATTTTGGAGCCAAATTCTGGCTCTACGCACGTATTCGCCGTTTGAAATTACGACTTTTTTATAGCCAACATGTGCCTAGTAATGAAAGCGGCGTTTGGTCACATATATCCCAAACCCCCCTGCAGTTTTCAAAATATCCCAAACATCCCAATTTCGAGGCCTGAGCCATATTTTGGAGCCAAATTCTGGCTCTCTGCACGTATTCTCAGTTTGAAATTACGACTTTTTTATACCCAACATATGCGAATTACTGAAAACGGCGTTTGGTGACATTTGTCCCAAACCCAACTGCAGTTTTCAAAATATCCTAAACATCCCAATTTAGAGGCCTGAGCCGTATTTTGGAGCCAAATTTTGGCTCTATGCACGTATACGCAGTTTGAAATAACAACTTTTTATTCCCAACATATGCCAAGTCCTGATAGCGGCAGTGAGTCACATTTTGCACAAACTCCCCTGCAGTTTTCGAAATATCCCAAATATCCCAATTTCGAGGCCTGAGCTATATTTTGGAGCCAAATTCTGGCTTTCTGCACGTATTCGCCGTTTGAAATTACGACTAATTTATACCCAACATATGCCAAGTAATGAAAGCGGCGTTTGGTTACATCTGTCCCAAACCCCCCTGCAGTTTTCAAAATATCCCAAACATCCCAATTTCGAGGCCTGAGCCATATTTTGGAGCCAAGTTCTAGCTCTTTGCACGTATTCGCAGTTTGATATTACGATTTTTATACCCAACATATGCCAAGTGTTGAAAGCGGCGTTTGGTTATATTTGTCCCAAACCTCCCAGCAGTTTTCAAAATATCCCAAACATCACAATATCGAGGCCTGAGCCATATTTTGGAGCCAAGTTCTAGCTCTTTGCACGTATTCGCAGTTTGATATTACGATTTTTATACCCAACATATGCCAAGTACTGAAAGCGGTGTTTGGTCACATTTGTTCCAAACCCCCCCCCCCCTGCAGTTTTCAAAATATCCCAAACATCCCAATTTCGAGGCCTTAGCCATATTTTGGAGCCAAATTCTGGCTCTATGCACGTATTCGCGGTTTGAAATTACGACATTTTATACCCAACATATGCCAAGTCCTGAAAGTGGCAGTGTGTCACATTTCGCACAAGCTCCCCTGCAGTTTTCGAAATATCTCAAATATCCCAATTTAGAGGCCTGAGCAATATTTTGGCGCCAAATTTTGGCTCTCTGCACGTATTCAAAGTTTGAAATTACGACTTTTTATACCCAACTTATGCCAAGTACTGAAAGTGGCATTTGGTCAAATTTGTCCCAAACCTCCCTGCAGTTTTCGAAATATCCCAAATAACCCAATTAAGAGGCCTGAGCCATATTTTGGAGCCAAATTCTGGCTCTCTGCACGTATTCGCAGTTTGAAATTACGACTTTTTATACCCAACATATACTAAGTACTGAAAGCGGCATTTGGTCACATTTGTCCCAAACCTCCCAGCAGTTTTCAAAATATCCCAAACATCCCAATTTCGAGGCCTGAGCCATATTTTGAGGCCAAATTCTGGCTCTCTGCACGTATTCGTAGTTTGAAATTGCGAATTTTTTATACCCAACATATGCCAATTACTGAAAGCGGCGTTTGGTGACATTTGTCCCATAACCTCCTGCAGTTTTCAAAATATCCTAAACATCCCAATTTCGAGGCCTGAGCCGTATTTTGGAGCCAAATTCTGGCTCTATGCACGTATACGCAGTTTGAAATTACGACTTTTTTATACCCAACATATGCAAAGTACTGAAAGCGGCGTTTGGTGACATTTGTCCCATACCCTCCTGCAGTTTTCAAAATATCCTAAACATCCCAATTTCGAGGCCTGAGCCATATTTTGGAGCCAAATTCTGGCTCTCTGCACGTATTCACAGTTTTAAATTACGACTTTTTTATACCCAACATATGCAAAGTACTGAAAGCGGCGTTTGGTGACATTTGTCCCATACCCTCCTGCAGTTTTCAAAATATCCTAAACATCCCAATTTCGAGGCCTGAGCCGTATTTTGGAGCCAAATTCTGGCTCTATGCACGTATACGCAGTTTGAAATTACGACTTTTTATACCCAGCATATGCCAAGTCCTGATAGCGGCAGTGAGTCACATTTTGCACAAACTCCCCTGCAGTTTTTGAAACATCCCAAATATCCCAATTTCGAGGCCTGAGCTATATTTTGGAGCCAATTTCTGGCTCTACGCACGTATTCGCCGTTTGAAATTACGACTTTTTTATAGCCAACATGTGCCTAGTAATGAAAGCGGCGTTTGGTCACATATATCCCAAACCCCCCTGCAGTTTTCAAAATATCCCAAACATCCCAATTTCGAGGCCTGAGCCATATTTTGGAGCCAAATTCTGGCTCTCTGCACGTATTCTCAGTTTGAAATTACGACTTTTTTATACCCAACATATGCGAATTACTGAAAACGGCGTTTGGTGACATTTGTCCCAAACCCAACTGCAGTTTTCAAAATATCCTAAACATCCCAATTTAGAGGCCTGAGCCGTATTTTGGAGCCAAATTTTGGCTCTATGCACGTATACGCAGTTTGAAATAACAACTTTTTATTCCCAACATATGCCAAGTCCTGATAGCGGCAGTGAGTCACATTTTGGACAAACTCCCCTGCAGTTTTCGAAATATCCCAAATATCCCAATTTCGAGGCCTGAGCTATATTTTGGAGCCAAATTCTGGCTTTCTGCACGTATTCGCCGTTTGAAATTACGACTATTTTATACCCAACATATGCCAAGTAATGAAAGCGGCGTTTGGTTACATCTGTCCCAAACCCCCCTGCAGTTTTCAAAATATCCCAAACATCCCAATTTCGAGGCCTGAGCCATATTTTGGAGCCAAGTTCTAGCTCTTTGCACGTATTCGCAGTTTGATATTACGATTTTTATACCCAACATATGCCAAGTGTTGAAAGCGGCGTTTGGTTATATTTGTCCCAAACCTCCCAGCAGTTTTCAAAATATCCCAAACATCACAATATCGAGGCCTGAGCCATATTTTGGAGCCAAGTTCTAGCTCTTTGCACGTATTCGCAGTTTGATATTACGATTTTTATACCCAACATATGCCAAGTACTGAAAGCGGTGTTTGGTCACATTTGTTCCAAACCCCCCCCCCCCTGCAGTTTTCAAAATATCCCAAACATCCCAATTTCGAGGCCTTAGCCATATTTTGGAGCCAAATTCTGGCTCTATGCACGTATTCGCGGTTTGAAATTACGACATTTTATACCCAACATATGCCAAGTCCTGAAAGTGGCAGTGAGTCACATTTCGCACAAGCTCCCCTGCAGTTTTCGAAATATCTCAAATATCCCAATTTAGAGGCCTGAGCAATATTTTGGCGCCAAATTTTGGCTCTCTGCACGTATTCAAAGTTTGAAATTACGACTTTTTATACCCAACTTGTACTAAGTACTGAAAGCGGCATTTGGTCACATTTGTCCCAAACCTCCCAGCAGTTTTCAAAATATCCCAAACATCCCAATTTCGAGGCCTGAGCCATATTTTGGAGCCAAATTCTGGCTCTCTGCACGTATTCGTAGTTTGAAATTGCGAATTTTTTATACCCAACATATGCCAATTACTGAAAGCGGCGTTTGGTGACATTTGTCCCATAACCTCCTGCAGTTTTCAAAATATCCTAAACATCCCAATTTCGAGGCCTGAGCCGTATTTTGGAGCCAAATTCTGGCTCTATGCACGTATACGCAGTTTGAAATTACGACTTTTTTATACCCAACATATGCAAAGTACTGAAAGCGGCGTTTGGTGACATTTGTCCCATACCCTCCTGCAGTTTTCAAAATATCCTAAACATCCCAATTTCGAGGCCTGAGCCATATTTTGGAGCCTAATTCTGGCTCTCTGCACGTATTCACAGTTTTAAATTACGACTTTTTTATACCCAACATATGCAAAGTACTGAAAGCGGCGTTTGGTGACATTTGTCCCATACCCTCCTGCAGTTTTCAAAATATCCTAAACATCCCAATTTCGAGGCCTGAGCCGTATTTTGGAGCCAAATTCTGGCTCTATGCACGTATACGCAGTTTGAAATTACGACTTTTTATACCCAGCATATGCCAAGTCCTGATAGCGGCAGTGAGTCACATTTTGCACAAACTCCCCTGCAGTTTTTGAAACATCCCAAATATCCCAATTTCGAGGCCTGAGCTATATTTTGGAGCCAATTTCTGGCTCTACGCACGTATTCGCCGTTTGAAATTACGACTTTTTTATAGCCAACATGTGCCTAGTAATGAAAGCGGCGTTTGGTCACATATATCCCAAACCCCCCTGCAGTTTTCAAAATATCCCAAACATCCCAATTTCGAGGCCTGAGCCATATTTTGGAGCCAAATTCTGGCTCTCTGCACGTATTCTCAGTTTGAAATTACGACTTTTTTATACCCAACATATGCGAATTACTGAAAACGGCGTTTGGTGACATTTGTCCCAAACCCAACTGCAGTTTTCAAAATATCCTAAACATCCCAATTTAGAGGCCTGAGCCGTATTTTGGAGCCAAATTTTGGCTCTATGCACGTATACGCAGTTTGAAATAACAACTTTTTATTCCCAACATATGCCAAGTCCTGATAGCGGCAGTGAGTCACATTTTGGACAAACTCCCCTGCAGTTTTCGAAATATCCCAAATATCCCAATTTCGAGGCCTGAGCTATATTTTGGAGCCAAATTCTGGCTTTCTGCACGTATTCGCCGTTTGAAATTACGACTATTTTATACCCAACATATGCCAAGTAATGAAAGCGGCGTTTGGTTACATCTGTCCCAAACCCCCCTGCAGTTTTCAAAATATCCCAAACATCCCAATTTCGAGGCCTGAGCCATATTTTGGAGCCAAGTTCTAGCTCTTTGCACGTATTCGCAGTTTGATATTACGATTTTTATACCCAACATATGCCAAGTGTTGAAAGCGGCGTTTGGTTATATTTGTCCCAAACCTCCCAGCAGTTTTCAAAATATCCCAAACATCACAATATCGAGGCCTGAGCCATATTTTGGAGCCAAGTTCTAGCTCTTTGCACGTATTCGCAGTTTGATATTACGATTTTTATACCCAACATATGCCAAGTACTGAAAGCGGTGTTTGGTCACATTTGTTCCAAACCCCCCCCCCCCCCCCTGCAGTTTTCAAAATATCCCAAACATCCCAATTTCGAGGCCTTAGCCATATTTTGGAGCCAAATTCTGGCTCTATGCACGTATTCGCGGTTTGAAATTACGACATTTTATACCCAACATATGCCAAGTCCTGAAAGTGGCAGTGAGTCACATTTCGCACAAGCTCCCCTGCAGTTTTCGAAATATCTCAAATATCCCAATTTAGAGGCCTGAGCAATATTTTGGCGCCAAATTTTGGCTCTCTGCACGTATTCAAAGTTTGAAATTACGACTTTTTATACCCAACTTGTACTAAGTACTGAAAGCGGCATTTGGTCACATTTGTCCCAAACCTCCCAGCAGTTTTCAAAATATCCCAAACATCCCAATTTCGAGGCCTGAGCCATATTTTGGAGCCAAATTCTGGCTCTCTGCACGTATTCGTAGTTTGAAATTGCGAATTTTTTATACCCAACATATGCCAATTACTGAAAGCGGCGTTTGGTGACATTTGTCCCATAACCTCCTGCAGTTTTCAAAATATCCTAAACATCCCAATTTCGAGGCCTGAGCCGTATTTTGGAGCCAAATTCTGGCTCTATGCACGTATACGCAGTTTGAAATTACGACTTTTTTATACCCAACATATGCAAAGTACTGAAAGCGGCGTTTGGTGACATTTGTCCCATACCCTCCTGCAGTTTTCAAAATATCCTAAACATCCCAATTTCGAGGCCTGAGCCATATTTTGGAGCCTAATTCTGGCTCTCTGCACGTATTCACAGTTTTAAATTACGACTTTTTTATACCCAACATATGCAAAGTACTGAAAGCGGCGTTTGGTGACATTTGTCCCATACCCTCCTGCAGTTTTCAAAATATCCTAAACATCCCAATTTCGAGGCCTGAGCCGTATTTTGGAGCCAAATTCTGGCTCTATGCACGTATACGCAGTTTGAAATTACGACTTTTTATACCCAGCATATGCCAAGTCCTGATAGCGGCAGTGAGTCACATTTTGCACAAACTCCCCTGCAGTTTTTGAAACATCCCAAATATCCCAATTTCGAGGCCTGAGCTATATTTTGGAGCCAAATTCTGGCTCTACGCACGTATTCGCCGTTTGAAATTACGACTTTTTTATAGCCAACATGTGCCTAGTAATGAAAGCGGCGTTTGGTCACATATATCCCAAACCCCCCTGCAGTTTTCAAAATATCCCAAACATCCCAATTTCGAGGCCTGAGCCATATTTTGGAGCCAAATTCTGGCTCTCTGCACGTATTCTCAGTTTGAAATTACGACTTTTTTATACCCAACATATGCGAATTACTGAAAACGGCGTTTGGTGACATTTGTCCCAAACCCAACTGCAGTTTTCAAAATATCCTAAACATCCCAATTTAGAGGCCTGAGCCGTATTTTGGAGCCAAATTTTGGCTCTATGCACGTATACGCAGTTTGAAATAACGACTTTTTATTCCCAACATATGCCAAGTCCTGATAGCGGCAGTGAGTCACATTTTGGACAAACTCCCCTGCAGTTTTCGAAATATCCCAAATATCCCAATTTCGAGGCCTGAGCTATATTTTGGAGCCAAATTCTGGCTTTCTGCACGTATTCGCCGTTTGAAATTACGACTATTTTATACCCAACATATGCCAAGTAATGAAAGCGGCGTTTGGTTACATCTGTCCCAAACCCCCCTGCAGTTTTCAAAATATCCCAAACATCCCAATTTCGAGGCCTGAGCCATATTTTGGATCCAAGTTCTAGCTCTTTGCACGTATTCGCAGTTTGATATTACGATTTTTATATCCAACATATGCCAAGTGTTGAAAGCGGCGTTTGGTTATATTTGTCCCAAACCTCCCAGCAGTTTTCAAAATATCCCAAACATCACAATATCGAGGCCTGAGCAATATTTTGGAGCCAAGTTCTAGCTCTTTGCACGTATTCGCAGTTTGATATTACGATTTTAATATCCAACATATGCCAAGTACTGAAAGCGGTGTTTGGTCACATTTGTCCCAAACCCCCCCCCCCCTGCAGTTTTCAAAATATCCCAAACATCCCAATTTCGAGGCCTTAGCCATATTTTGGAGCCAAATTCTGGCTCTATGCACGTATTCGCGGTTTGAAATTACGACTTTTTATACCCAACATATGCCAAGTCCTGAAAGCAGCAGTGAGTCAAATTTTGCACAAACTCCCCTGCAGTTTTCAAAATATCCCAAATATCAAAATTTCGAGGCCTGAGCCATATTTTGGAGCCAAATTCTGGCTCTCTGCACATATTCGCAGTTTGAAATTACGAATTTTTTATACCCAACATATGCCAAATACTGAAAGCGGTGTTTGGTCACATTTGTCCCAAACGCACCCCTGCAGTTTTCAAAATATCCCAAACATCCCAATTTCGAGGCCTTAGCCATATTTTGGAGCCAAATTCTGGCTCTATGCACGTATTCGCGGTTTGAAATTACGACATTTTATACCCAACATATGCCAAGTCCTGAAAGTGGCAGTGAGTCACATTTCGCACAAGCTCCCCTGCAGTTTTCGAAATATCTCAAATATCCCAATTTAGAGGCCTGAGCAATATTTTGGCGCCAAATTTTGGCTCTCTGCACGTATTCAAAGTTTGAAATTACGACTTTTTATACCCAACTTATGCCAAGTACTGAAAGTGGCATTTGGTCAAATTTGTCCCAAACCTCCCTGCAGTTTTCAAAATATCCCAAACATCCCAATTTCGAGGCCTGAGCTATATTTTAGAGCCAAATTCTGGCTCTCTGCACGTATTCGAAGTTTGAAATTACGACTTTTTATACCCAACATATGCTAAGTCCTGAAAGCGGGAGTTAGTCACATTTTGCACAAACTCTATTGCAGTTTTCGAAATATCCCAAACATCCCAATTTCGAGGCATGAGCCATATTTTGGAGCCAAATTTTGGCTCTCTGCACGTATTCGCAGTTTGAAATTACGACATTTTATACCCAACTTATGCCAAGTACTGAACGCGGCGTTTGGTCACATTTGTCCAAAACCCCCCCTGCAGTTTTCAAAATATCCCAAACATCCCAATTTCGAGGCCTTAGCCATATTTTGGAGCCAAATTCTTGCACCATGCACGTATTCGTGGTTTGAAATTACGACATTTTATACCCAACATATGCTAAGTCCTGAAAGCGGCAGTGAGTCACATTTTGCACAAACTCTATTGCAGTTTTCGAAATATCCCAAATATCCCAATTTCGAGGCATGAGCCATATTTTGGAGCCAAATTTTGGCTCTCTGCACGTATTCGCAGTTTGAAATAACGACTTTTTATACCCAACATACGCCAAATACTGAAAGCGGCAGTGAGTCACATTTTGCTCAAACTCCCCTGCAGTTTTCAAATTATCCCAAACATCCCACTTTCAAGGCTTGAGCCATATTTTGGAGCCAAATTCAAGCTCTCTGCACGTATTCGCAGTTTGAAATTACTACTTTTTATACCCAACATATGCCAAGTTCTGTAAGCAGCGTTTGGTCATATTTGTCCCAAACCCCCCTGCAGTTTTCAAAATATCCCAAACTACCCAATTTCGAGGACTGAGCAATATTTTGGAGCCAAATTCTGGCTCTATGCACGTATTCGCAGTATGAAATTACGAATTTTTTATACCCAACATATGCCAAGTGTTGAAAGCGGCGTTTGGTTATATTTGTCCCAAACCTCCCAGCAGTTTTCAAAATATCCCAAACATCACAATATCGAGGCCTGAGCCATATTTTGGAGCCAAGATCTAGCTCTCTGCACGTAATCGCAGTTTGATATTACGATTTTTATACCCAACATATGCCAAGTACTGAAAGCGGCAGTGAGTCAAATTTTGCACAAACTCCATTGCAGTTTTCGAAATATCCCAAATATCCCAATTTCGAGGCCTGAGCCGTATTTTGGAGCCAAATTCTGGCTCTCTGCACGTATTCGCAGTTTGAAATTACAACTTTTTTATACCCAACATATGCCAAGTACTGAACGCGGCGTTTGGTCACATTTGTCCAAAACCACCCCTGCAGTTTTCAAAATATCCCAAACATCCCAATTTCGAGGCCTGACCCATATTTTGGAGCCAAATTCTGGCTCTATGCACGTATTCGCGGTTTGAAATTACGGCATTTTATACCCAACATATGCCAAGTCCTGAAAGTGGCAGTGAGTCACATTTCGCACAAGCTCCCCTGCAGTTTTCGAAATATCTCAAATATCCCAATTTAGAGGCCTGAGCAATATTTTGGAGCCAAATTTTGGCTCTCTGCGCGTATTCAAAGTTTGAAATTACGACTTTTTATACCCAACTTATGCCAAGTACTGAAAGTGGCATTTGGTCAAATTTGTCCCAAACCTCCCTGCAGTTTTCAAAATATCCCAAACATCCCAATTTCGAGGCCTGAGCCATATTTTGGAGCCAAATTCTGGCTCTCTGCACGTATTCGAACTTTGAAATTACGACTTTTTATACCCAACATATGCCAAGTACTGAAAGTGGCATTTGGAAACATTTGTCCAAAACCCCCCCTGCAGTTTTCAAAATATCCCAAACATCCAATTTCGAGGCCTGAGCCATATTTTGGAGCCAAATTCTGGCTCTCTGCACATATTCGCAGTTTGAAATTACAACTTTTGTATACCCAACATATGCCAGGTACTGAAAGTGGCATTTGGAAATATTTGTCCAAAACCCCCCCTGCAGTTTTCAAAATATCCCAAACATCCCAATTTCGAAGCCTGAGCCATATTTTGGAGCCAAATTCTGGCCCTATGCACGTATTCGCGGTTTGAAATTACGGCATTTTATACCCAACATATGCCAAGTCCTGAAAGCGGCAGTGAGTCACATTTTGCACAAACTCCCCTGCAGTTTTTCGAAATATCCCAAATATCCCAATTTTGAGGCCTGAACTATATTTTGGAGCCAAATTCTGGCTCTCTGCACGTATTCGAAGTTTGAAATTACGACTTTTTATACCCAACATATGCCAGGTACTGAAAGTGGCATTTGGTCAAATTTGTCCCAAACCTCCCTGCAGTTTTCAAAATATCCCAAAAATCCCAATTTCGAGTCCTGAGCCATATTTTGAAGACAAATTCTGGCTCTCTGCACGTATTCGAAGTTTGAAATTACGACTTTTTATACCCAACATATTCCAAGTACTGAACGCGGCGTTTGGTCACATTTGTCCAAAACCCCCCCTGCAGTTTTCAAAATATCCCAAACATCCCAATTTTGAGGCCTGAGCTATATTTTGGAGCCAAATTCTGGCTCTCTGCGCGTATTCGAAGTTTGAAATTACGTCTTTTTATACCCAACATATGCCAAGTACTGAAAGTGGCATTTGGAAACATTTGTCCAAAACCCCCCCTGCAGTTTTCAAAATATCCCAAACATCCAATTTCGAGGCCTGAGCCATATTTTGGAGTCAAATTCTGGCTCTCTGCACATATTCGCAGTTTGAAATAACAACTTTTTTATACCCAACATATACCAAGTACTGAAAGTGGAATTTGGAAACATTTGTCCAAAACCCCCCCTGCAGTTTTCAAAATATCCCAAACATCCCAATTTCGAGGCCTGAGCCATATTTTGGAGCCAAATTCTGGCCCTATGCACGTATTCGCGGTTTGAAATTACGGCATTTTATACCCAACATATGCCAAGTCCTGAAAGCGGCAGTGAGTCACATTTTGCAAAAACTCCCCCGCAGTTTTCGAAATATCCCAAATATCCCAATTTTGAGGCCTGAACTATATTTTGGAGCCAAATTCTGGCTCTCTGCACGTATTCGAAGTTTGAAATTACGACTTTTTATACCCAACATATGCCAGGTACTGAAAGTGGCATTTGGTCAAATTTGTCCCAAACCTCCCTGCAGTTTTCAAAATATCCCAAAAATCCCAATTTCGAGTCCTGAGCCATATTTTGGAGACAAATTCTGGCTCTCTGCACGTATTCGAAGTTTGAAATTACGACTTTTTATACCCAACATATTCCAAGTACTGAAAGCGGCAATTGGTCACATTTGTCTCAATCCACACGGCATTTTTCAAAATATCCCAAACATCCCAATTTCGAGGCCTGAGCCATATTTTGGAGCCAAATTCTGGCTCTCTGCACATATTCGCAGTTCGAAATTAAAACTTTTTTATACCCAACATATGCCAAGTACTGAAAGCGGCAGTGAGTCACATTTTGCACAAACTCCCCTGCAGTTTTCGAAATATCCCAAATATCCCAAATTCGAGGCCTGAGCCGTATTTTGGAGCCAAATTCTGGCTCTCTGCACGTATTCGCAGTTTGAAATTACAACTTTTTTATACCCAAAATATACCAAGTGCTGAAAGTGGCGTTTGGTCACATTTGTCCCAAACCCCCCATGCAGTTTTCAAAATATCCCAAATTCGAGGCCTGAGCCGTATTTTGGAGCCAAATTCTGGCTCTCTGCACGTATTCGCAGTTTGAAATTACAACTTTTTTATACCCAAAATATACCAAGTGCTGAAAGTGGCGTTTGGTCACATTTGTCCAAAACCCCCCCTGCAGTTTTCAAAATATTCCAAACATCCCAATTTCGAGGCCTGAGCCATATTTTGGAGCCAAATTCTGGCCCTATGCACGTATTCGCGGTTTGAAATTACGGAATTTTATACCCAACATATGCCAAGTACTGAAAGCGGCAGTGAGTCACATTTCGCACAAGCTCCCCTGCAGTTTTCGAAATATCTCAAATATACTAATTTTGAGGCCTGAGCTATATTTTGGAGCCAAATTCTGGCTCTCTGCACGTATTCGCAGTTTGAAAATAAGATTTTTTTATACCCAACATATGCCAAGTACTGAAAGCGGCGTTTGGTTACATTTGTCCATAACCTCCCTGCAGTTTTCAAAATATCCCAAACATCACAATATCGAGGCCTGAGCCATGTTTTGGAGCTAAATTCTGGCTCTCTGAACGTATTCGCAGTTTGATATTACGATTTTTATACCCAAAATATGCCAAGTACTGAAAGCGGCAGTGAGTCACATTTCGCACAAACTCCCCTGCAGTTTTCGAAATATCCCAAATATCCCAATATCGAGGCCTGAGCCATATTTTGGAGTCAAATTCTGGCTCTCTGCACGTATTCGAAGTTTGAAATTACGACTTTTTTTACCCAACATATGCCAAGTACTGAAAGCGGCAATTGGTCACATTTGTCTCAATCCACCCGGCATTTTTCAAAATATCCCAAACATCCCAATTTCGAGGCCTGAGCCATATTTTGGAGCCAAATTCTGGCTCTCTGCACGTATTCGCAGTTTGAAATTACGACTTTTTTATACCCAACATATGCCAAGTACAGATCGCGGCGTTTGGTCACATTTGTCCAAAACCCCCCCTGCAGTTTTCAAAATATCCCAAACATCCCAATTTTGAGGCCTGAGCCATATTTTGGAGCCAAACTCTGGCTTTCTGCACGTATTCGCAGTTTGAAATTACGACTTTTTTCCCCAACATATGCCAAGTCCTGAAAGCGGCAGTAAGTCACATTTTGCACAAACTCCCCTGCAGTTTTCAAAATATCCCAAACATCCCAATTTCGAGGCATGAGCTATATTTTGGAGCCAAATTTTGGCTCTCTGCACATATTCGCAGTTTGAAATTACGAATATCCCAATTTCGATGCCTGAGCCATATTTTGGAGCCAAATTCTGGCTCCCTGCACGTATTCGCAGTTTGAAATTACGACTTTTTTATACCCAACATATGCCAAGTACTGATTGCGGCGTTTGGTCACTATTGTCCAAAACCCCCCCTGCAGTTTTCAAAATATTCCAAACATCCCAATTTCGAGGCCTGACCCGTATTTTGGAGCCAAATTCTGGCTCTATGCACGTATTCGTGGTTTGAAATTACGACATTTTATACCCAACATATGCCAAGTCCTGAAAGCGGCAGTGATTCACATTTCGCACAAACTCCCCTGCAGTTTTCGAAATATCCCAAATATTCCAATTTTCAGGCCTGAGCTATATTTCGGAGCCAAGTTCTGGCTCTCTGCACGTATTCGCAGTTTGAAATTACGACTTTTTATACCCAACATATGCCAAGTTCTGAAAGCGGTGTTTGGTCATATTTGTCCCAAAGCCCACTGAGGTTTTCAAAATATCCCAAACATCCCAATTTCGAGGACTGAGCACTATTTTGGAGCCAAATTCTGGCTCTATGCACGTATTCGCAGTTTGAAATAACGACTTTTTATACCCAACATATGCCAAGAACTGAAAGCAGCAGTGAGTCACATTTTGCACAAACTCCCCTGCAGTTTTCAAAATATCCCAAATATCCCAATTTCGAGGCCTGAGCCATGTTTTGGAGCCAAATTCTTGCTCTCTGCACGTATTCGCAGTTTGAAATTGCGACTTTTTTATACCCAACATATGCCAAGTACGGAAAGCGGCGTTTGGTCACATTTGTCCTAAACCTCCCTGCAGTTTTCAAAATATCCCAAACATCTCAATATCGAGACCTGAGCCATATTTTGGAGCCAACGTTTGGCTCTCTGCACGAATTCACAGTTTGATATTACGACGTTTTATACCCAACATTTGCCAAGTACTGAAAGTGGCAGTGAGTCACATTATGCGCAAACTCCCCTGCAGTTTTCGAAATATCCCAAATATCCCAATTTTAAGGCCTGATATTTATTTTGGAGCCAAATTCTGGCTCTCTGCACGTATTCGCAGTTTGAAATTACGACTTTTTTATACCCAACATATACCAAGTACTGAAAGTGGCAGTGAGTCACATTATGCGCAAACTCCCCTGCAGTTTTCGAAATATCCCAAATATCCCAATTTTAAGGCCTGATACTTATTTTGGAGCCAAATTCTGGCTCTCTGCACGTATTCGCAGTTTGAAATTACGACTTTTTTATACCCAACATATACCAAGTACTGAAAGTGGCAGTGTGTCACATTTTGCGCAAACTCCCCTGCAGTTTTCGAAATATCCCAAATATCCCAATTTTAAGGCCTGATACTTATTTTGGAGCCAAATTCTGGCTCTCTGCACGTATTCGCAGTGTGAAATTACGACTTTTTATACCCAACATATGCCAAGTCCTGAAAGCGGCAGTGAATCACATTTCGCACAAACTCCCCTGCAGTTTTCGAAATATCCCAAATATCCCAATTTTAAGGCCTGATACTTATTTTGGAGCCAAATTCTGGCTCTCTGCACGTATTCGCAGTGTGAAATTACGACTTTTTATACCCAACATATGCCAAGTCCTGAAAGCGGCAGTGAATCACATTTCGCACAAACTCCCCTGCAGTTTTCGAAATATCCCAAATATCCCAATTTTAAGGCCTGATACTTATTTTGGAGCCAAATTCTGGTTCTCTGCACGTATTCGCAGTTTGAAATTCCTCTTGGAGTTGGAGTTGGAGGGTTTTTGGATTTGGAATGAGGGAAGAGGCGGGCTGGATGAGGCAGTTTATGTCTTTGGAAATATTTGTAATCATTTTATTTAGAGATGAGTGTGAGCAGAAATGACACACTATAGTAGTAATTTATAGTGAAGATAATATTGTATTTCCAAATGAGAAAAAATTATGCGAGGCGAAAACTGGCATAATACATGCCAGATAAAAGTAGGTTGGCAACAACTCCTCAATAAAAGATTTGGTTGTGGAGGAGATTCCCGCCCGAAGGTCGGCCATCTTGGCGCACAGATTGAACGCCCCTGGCTGGACTTTCTTTCCACACCTCGCCTGGGGCTTGTCATGTTCACAGAAAATGGTACCATCCGTTTTCTATGTGCGGCGGCTGGGACGCCAGAGAGGGGAGGTAAACAAGAGAGCGTACAGGACGCCCGCCAAGCTTGGTAGCTACTAGTCATGTAATCATATTAAGTATTAAAGTCAGTAACCAAGTCATGACTTTACATCAACCCTACAACCAAGACTTCCTCAGTAACACACAAACACCACATTGGCGACGAGGATGAACTGTGAACGCAGGTATTATTGTGACTCGTCGTCTGCACATGATCCAGTAATTGGTTCTGCAAATCCACAACCCAGTTACCAAACCAGTATTTACCCAGGTATTTCCTAAATCTAAACTTATCTTCATTTAAAGCCTTATCAATAACTCCCTTGTTATGCCCATTCATCCACTTGTACACTTCAATCATGTCACGTTAAGGTTTTTCCAACATCTCTTCATATGGAAGCTTTCTAATTTGCGGGATTAACTTTGTCATCCTAACTGACGTGTTCTAGTGAATTATGTCCATTCTTTAGTATGGCGACCAAAACTGAACGGCATAATGTAAATGGGGCCTAAAAACAATACGTTAATAAACCCAGCCGACTTATTGCTAACTCTTCTATAAATAAATCTATGGGAAAGAAAAGCTCTCAGCCTGCTAACAAGAGTGTACAAATCCACAAGGGCCGGGACGAGGATTCGAACCTGCGTCCGAGAGCATCCCAGACGCTGCCGTAATCGACTGAGCTACGACATGGTCAAAAGGAGTTGAAACCGAAGATCTACTGAACATATTGGATCCTGCAGCCTCTCCGAGGCACAAACCAGTGTTAGTGTAACAAGAATGTGAAGTTGACTACGTCCATCTAGTTCCACCCGCTCCTCCCCAGAACTAGTTGTTAAATAAGCACTTTACCTTGACTCCTCTGATCCAACACTTGTCCACACGTGCCACACTCCTGAAAAAATATTTTTTACATATATTAAGGGCAAGTATAAGTAATTATTAAAATAAGGCACCAAACCGGGAAGGCTATGTAGCACCAGGGTAAGTATAAACAGTTTATTTCAAATACAATCGAGTAGGAAAATACAATTATGAATTTCAAGAACACTGGAACCAATCACTGGAAAAGGTGAAATTGCAATGGAGATTAATTAAAGATTGTATCAACAATAGCGAGTAGGCAAGACTGATAAGACTGCAATAGCCTAACGGAGTACATTTTTGTCTCCGACTCATGAGGCTATGGTTAAGCATCAATGTTCTTTTAAAGTTACATAGAAACACATTATCTTATTAGGGTCTTCCACTAAAAACAAACCTTTAGCTAATCTTAGATAAACGTACTGTGTAATATTAATTTATTTAGCTGTTTATTCCTCTTGGAGTTGGAGTTGGAGGGTTTTTGGATTTGGAATGAGGGAAGAGGCGGGCTGGATGAGGCAGGTTATGTCTTTGGAAATATTTGTAATCATTTTATTTAGAGATGAGTGTGAGCAGAAATGACACACTATAGTAGTAATTTATAGTGAAGATAATATTGTATTTCCAAATGAGAAAAAATTATGCGAGGCGAAAACTGGCATAATACATGCCAGATAAAAGTAGGTTGGCAACAACTCCTCAATAAAAGATTTGGTTGTGGAGGAGATTCCCGCCCGAAGGTCGGCCATCTTGGCGCACAGATTGAACGCCCCTGGCTGGACTTTCTTTCCACACCTCGCCTGGGGCTTGTCATGTTCACAGAAAATGGTACCATCCGTTTTCTATGTGCGGCGGCTGGGACGCCAGAGAGGGGAGGTAAACAAGAGAGCGTACAGGACGCCCGCCAAGCTTGGTAGCTACTAGTCATGTAATCATATTAAGTATTAAAGTCAGTAACCAAGTCATGACTTTACATCAACCCTACAACCAAGACTTCCTCAGTAACACACAAACACCACATTGGCGACGAGGATGAACTGTGAACGCAGGTATTATTGTGACTCGTCGTCTGCACATGATCCAGTAATTGGTTCTGCAAATCCACAACCCAGTTACCAAACCAGTATTTACCCAGGTATTTCCTAAATCTAAACTTATCTTCATTTAAAGCCTTATCAATAACTCCCTTGTTATGCCCATTCATCCACTTGTACACTTCAATCATGTCACGTTAAGGTTTTTCCAACATCTCTTCATATGGAAGCTTTCTAATTTGCGGGATTAACTTTGTCATCCTAACTGACGTGTTCTAGTGAATTATGTCCATTCTTTAGTATGGCGACCAAAACTGAACGGCATAATGTAAATGGGGCCTAAAAACAATACGTTAATAAACCCAGCCGACTTATTGCTAACTCTTCTATAAATAAATCTATGGGAAAGAAAAGCTCTCAGCCTGCTAACAAGAGTGTACAAATCCACAAGGGCCGGGACGAGGATTCGAACCTGCGTCCGAGAGCATCCCAGACGCTGCCGTAATCGACTGAGCTACGACATGGTCAAAAGGAGTTGAAACCGAAGATCTACTGAACATATTGGATCCTGCAGCCTCTCCGAGGCACAAACCAGTGTTAGTGTAACAAGAATGTGAAGTTGACTACGTCCATCTAGTTCCACCCGCTCCTCCCCAGAACTAGTTGTTAAATAAGCACTTTACCTTGACTCCTCTGATCCAACACTTGTCCACACGTGCCACACTCCTGAAAAAATATTTTTTACATATATTAAGGGCAAGTATAAGTAATTATTAAAATAAGGCACCAAACCGGGAAGGCTATGTAGCACCAGGGTAAGTATAAACAGTTTATTTCAAATACAATCGAGTAGGAAAATACAATTATGAATTTCAAGAACACTGGAACCAATCACTGGAAAAGGTGAAATTGCAATGGAGATTAATTAAAGATTGTATCAACAATAGCGAGTAGGCAAGACTGATAAGACTGCAATAGCCTAACGGAGTACATTTTTGTCTCCGACTCATGAGGCTATGGTTAAGCATCAATGTTCTTTTAAAGTTACATAGAAACACATTATCTTATTAGGGTCTTCCACTAAAAACAAACCTTTAGCTAATCTTAGATAAACGTACTGTGTAATATTAATTTATTTAGCTGTTTATTGGCCTAAATTATATAAATAACATGCTTAAAACCTCTTAAGTACAGTATATGGTCTCTGAGCACCAAACCAACGTTAGAAGCCTAGTGATTACATTGTCAAAAAGGACCATTTACAGGTGAAACCATTTCATATCGCAGAGTAAACAAGATGGAAACAATTATCTTCCACATTTATTTGCACAATTGCCATCCTGATATGACCACTCCATCGCCCTAGTCGTTAACACACTAAGTGCAGGCGATGAGTCACAATAACGTGGCTGAAGTAGTTTGACCAGGCCACACACTAGCAGGTGAAGGGATGACGACGTTTCGGTCCATCCTGGACCATTCTCAAGTCGACTTGAGAATGGTCCAGGACCGAAACGTCGTCGTCAACACACTAAACAATCTAGGGTGACTTGTTGCTAAACATTACAAGTCACCTTTACCTTAGCTACAAAACACGTTGTGCATATTATCACACTACCTTTAATGTCATAATGCAGCAGTTTGCGCGCTCAAAATACAGATAGACAAAATTCTCAGGAACCATAGGGGAACCTTTGACAAGCCGCCGGCTTCCTGTTGCCGTAGAGGGCACTATGGAGAAATGGTGGCCCTCTGGTAAATTTAAGTCAATATTACCTAGGAGTTATGATGTACCAGCCATTGAACATCTGGGACTCACAGTTAATATGAAAACAATCCTTAAGAATAGTTAAACGAATCTTTGACTGAAACGAACAACGTTGAATATTCAACTGTACGAGTCTCTGTTGTGGTCCCATCTGGCCTACTGTGTCCTAATATGGAAACCTCACTTCAAAAACACATCAATGATTTTCAGCTTTGGAGAAAGTTCAAGACAGCAACAACAATCATGCCAGAACTTGTTCAACTGTCACTACCACGAATCTTTGAAGGACTAACACTATAAAAGTTTAAATTGTTATAGATTTAGATAGATTAGCCTATAAATTTTCCTAGAAATTACCTACTTAATATTATCTGTTAAATTAAGGACCTGGCCGAAGTGCTATGCGTACTAGTGGCTTTACAAGAATGTAAACACACAGGGCTATGTACTCCTTGTCACCTGTCCTCTTAAAAATAGCGTCGCTTTTGGCCGTTTACCCGTAAGGCCGAATATGGACGTAATTTGGAAATGAAAACAAAATGAAAATAAATTTGGGCTTTTTTTCAACAACAATAAGTTAAGGGTCCTCTGGTAGGTTAGGTGGGCAGGAAATTCTCATAAAGTTTCAAAACGTTATGAAAAATGTTAATGGAAAGAATCCTCTTCTAAGCTGGCCGAGTAAGCCGGACGACTCAAACAGAAAACGGAACCGTGCGTCACTTTTGTGAGTCGATTTCATTTCAAATTACGTCCAAATTTGGCCATAGTGCCGCGCATACCAGCCAAAAGTGACGTTAGTTTTAAGAGGACGGGTTGATCAGAAACCCAATATAACTTGTAGTTATATAAATAAATAAATAACAGCCGAGGCCTTTGTAATACTGACCAAGTTGGAGGTCATTAATACAGACCACTTCTCTAAAATATCATATTTGACACAGGCTGGACAACAGCTTCAAGCTCAACAAGCCACAATGTAACACAGAAAATAGATGTGTTGTTTCCCCCATAGGATTATTAACCCATGAACCCGCTTAACCACTCAAGTCGTAAATGCCGAGTCATTCCTCTTGTTCACAATATACACAAGACAAATCCTCAATAAAATAAGGGTGGAGGGAGTAGGAAGGCTGACCTTTGACAAGGTGCCGCCGTCCTGTCCCCGTCGAGGCCACTGTAGATGGTGGCCCTTAGGTCAATTCATCATAGGAGCCCTTCTCCTTCCATCATTCTGAATCATGCTCATCGTACTAACCTGCACCCCCTCAATCCCCCCCCTCCACCATCTTCACACAATCTGTGGCCAACATTTCTCGTTTCATTCAGATTTTCATCAAAATATGTAGAAGATTTCTCTTTGGGTTGTTTTAAGGGGCCTGACAGCCGAGTGGAGAGTGCTCCGGATTCGTAATCCTGAGGTTCCGGGGTCGATCCCCGGTGGAGGCTGAAACAAATGGACACTTTCTTTCACCCTGATGACCCTGTATACCTATCAGTAAATAAGTACCTGGGAGTTAGACAGCTGCTATGGGCTGTTTCCTGGGGATGTGTAAGAAAAAGAAGGCCTGGTCGAGGACAGGGCCGCGGGGGATGCTAAGCCCTGAAATCATCTCAAGATAACCTTAAGATTGCTGGCTAGCTACTGGCATGGCTATTAAGGCCACCACAAGCGCCCTAATGACTTAACTAGCGGGTACACCTATGGCTGCCACCTGACAATCTCCTCTATATTTTGTCTAAATACATAAAATATACAAAATAATAACGAATAACAACATGAAGTACACACCCCGAACAATTCTTTCTATATTATGATTGAGTAATGATATCTGTAACACATTTATTTTTTGCTCACTGGTAATCAACGTGACACTTGCCAGGCGGCGGCTGGTCGACAAATGAGCCACACGTTAAGAAGTGGGACTCCCAGACGCGCCACTCACCCTTACTTCACTATAATATCTAAACTGTCAACCTCTAATACAGTTAAGCATCTGACCACCAGAGGGGCTAATGCTCCCCTGTTATTACGCCATCCATATAATGATTGTTCTCATTATTCATTGTTGCAACGTTTAAATACATTCAACACTGTAGTGACAATGTCAGACCTCGAAGGAAGAATTGAAACACCCTTCTTTAGATGTATTATTAATTACGAAAATACTTAAGGAAATTCCTGTTTCAATTCTTCCTTCGTGGTCTGACACTGTCGTCACCATTTTCATCACGTGTTAATTGTCTTGTGATTTACACGCAGATTTTGTAGTGTATATACGACAACTTCAGGAAAGTAATGAGTAGCGGATTTAGTCTAAACAATAATATATGCTCTTTGTTTTTAGTGCCAAATTATCTGGCAAATATACATTTGGAGATGTAGCTCAATCCTTCCTGTAGCCCAATCTTTCCTGTAGCCCAATCCTTCTTGTAGCCCAATCCTTCCTGTAGACCAATCCTTCCTGTAGCTCAATCCTTCCTGTAGCCCAATCTTTCCTGTAGCCCAATCCTTCTTGTAGACCAGTCCTTCCTGTAGCCCAATCCTTCCTGTAGCCCAATCCTTCCTTCCAAATCTGATTTGTATTATAATATTATTGGAGGTGTTGTGGTTTCTGTTCTAGGTTCAGGATTGTACCTGGTCCAGGTGTCATCTTATGTTGCGTTTATTTCTTTGTTGCTATATCCATTGTTCACCAACACTTCAGTTAACTTTCAAACTCCCTACTGACGTTGCTCCATTCTGAGCAGTGGGTAAGGGCTCGACGAATATAAGTGTTTAGAACACTGGCTTTGTGTCTTTGGGAGCACTCACTCCTACTGTTTAGGCATAATCCTATGTTTGTAGGCTTAGTATATATGCTACTGCTTAGAGATGCTCCTGTTAAATTGTGTGTTTATTTTTCTACTTATACTGAATCCTTTTAAAGTGTGTCCTTATCTGTCATTTGCATCAAACTTCATCCCTCCCACTAACCTGTTTGGTAGTGAATTCTGCTAATCGTGGATTGCTGTTACGTAGCTCATTTAGCTTCATAATAGTTGGATGGCTGAAATAAAAAGGCTTCAATTAAACAGAGCAGAAATTTATGAGAATGATGTTCAAAAATACCAAATAGTTATTATTTTATCTGTAGAAAACGCTGTCTTACAGACAGGGTAAAAAAAAAATGAATGTAATGAAACATCATTTACTTGGCGAGAGCCAGAGGTTCCCTGGAGCTATCCAGGCTGATATGGATATATTAGATTTTGGCATCAGTCAGTGTGAATGGAGTTCTACTGAATTACAATCTCTCAGCAAATGAACTTTTTTTCACCCTCATTGTTTGCTGTGATCGCCAACATGGTATTTAGAAAAAGTTGATCTGCTGCTGACCTCTTGCTAAATCTCTCCATTAAGTGACATTAGACACTGGGTGAATCATAGATCAGCAGTGTTGTTGATCTAAATATAGCAGGTGCATCTGAGTGGGTTTGGATTAGTAGGAAAGCATCACGCACTAGCCCCAGTCACCATTCTGCAATATAAAAAAAATCCCCCATGCTTTCCACATCACTTTTTTATAACCAACATATGCCAAGTTCTGAAAGCGGCGGTTGGTCACATTTGTCCCAATCCCCACTACAGTTTTCAAAATATCCCAAACATCTCAATTTTGAGGCCTGAGCCATATTTTCGAGCCAAATTCTGGCTCTCTGCACGTATTCGCAGTTTTAAATTACGACTTTTTTATACACAACATATGCCAAGTCTTGATAGCAGCAGTGAGTCACATTTTGCACAAACTCCCCTGCAGCTTTCAAAATATCCGAAATATTCCAATTTCGAGGCCTGAGCCATATTTTGGAGCCAAATTCTGGCTCTCTGCACGTATTCGCAGTTTTAAATTACGACTTTTTTATACCCAACATATGCGATGTACTGAAAGCGGCGTTTGGTGACATTTGACCCAAACCTCCCTGCAGATTTCAAAATATCCTAAACATCCCAATTTCGAGGCCTGAGCCGTATCTTCGAGCCAAATTCTGGCTCTATGCACGTATTCGCAGTTTCAAATTACGACTTTTTTATACCCAACATATACCAAGTACTGAAAGCGGCGTTTGGTCACATTTGTCTCAATCCTTCTTGCAGTTTTCAAAATATCCCAAACATCCCAATTTCGAGGCCTGAGCCATATTTTGGAGCCAAATTCTGGCTCTCTGCACGTATTCGTAGTTTGAAATTGCGACTTTTTTATACCCAACATATGCCAATTACTGAAAGCGGCGTTTGGTGACATTTGTCCCATACCCTCCTGCAGTTTTCAAAATATCCTAAACATCCCAATTTCGAGGCCTGAGCCGTACTTTGGAGCCAAATTCTGGCTCTATGCACGTATACGCAGTTTGAAATTACGACTTTTTTATACCCAACATATGCCAAGTTCTGAAAGCGGCAGTGAGTCACATTTCGCACAAACTCCCCTGCAGTTTTCGAAATATCCCAAATATCTCAATTTCGAGGCTTGAGCAATATTTTGGAGCCAAATTCTGGCTCTCTGCACGTATTCGCAGTTTGAAATTACGACTTTTTTATACCCAACATATGCCAAGTACTGAAAGCGGCGTTTGGTCACATTTGTCCCAAACCCCCCCTGCAGTTTTCAAAATATCCCAAACATCCCAATTTCGAGGCCTTAGCCATATTTTGGAGCCAACTTCTGGCTCTCTGCACGTATTCGCGGTTTGAAATTACGACTTTTTTATAGCCAACATGTGCCTAGTAATGAAAGTGGCGTTTGGTCACATATATCCCAAACCCCCCAGCAGTTTTCAAAATATCCCAAACATCACAATTTCGAGGCCTGAGCCATATTTTGGAGCCAAATTCTGGCTCTCTGCACGTATTCGCAGTTTGAAATTACGACTTTTTATACCCAACAAATGCCAAGTTCTGTAAGCAGCGTTTGGTCATATTTGTCCCAAACTCCCCTGCAGTTTTCAAAATATCCCAAACTACCCAATTTCGAGGACTGAGCAATATTTTGGAGCCAAATTCTGGCTCTATGCACGTATTCGCAGTTTGAAATTACGACTTTTTATACCCAACATATGCCAAGTCCTGAAAGCAGCAGTGAGTCAAATTTTGCACAAACTCCCCTACAGTTTTCGAAATATCCCAAATATCCCAATTTCGAGGCCTGAGCCATATTTTGGAGCCAACTTCTGGCTCTCTGCACGTATTCGCAGTATGAAATTACGAATTTTTTATACCCAACATATGCCAAATACTAAAAGCGGCAGTGAGTCACATTTTGCTCAAACTCAACTGCAGTTTTCAATTTTTTTTTTTTTTTTTTTTTTTTTTTTTGAGATATATACAAGAGTCGTTACATTCTTGTACAGCCACTAGTACGCGTAGCGTTTCGGGCAAGTCCTTATTCCTATGGTCCCTGGAATACGATCCCCTGCCGCGAAGAATCGTTAACCTGCCGCGAAGAATCGTTCAAAGAATCGAAAATATCCCAAACTACCCAATTTCGAGGACTGAGCAATATTTTGGAGCCAAATTCTGGCTCTATGCACGTATTCGCAGTATGAAATTACGAATTTTTTATACCCAACATATGCCAAGTGTTGAAAGCGGCGTTTGGTTATATTTGTCCCAAACCTCCCAGCAGTTTTCAAAATATCCCAAACATCACAATATCGAGGCCTGAGCCATATTTTGGAGCCAAATTCTAGCTCTCTGCACATATTCGCAGTTTGATATTACGATTTTTATACCCAACATATACCAAGTACTGAAAGCAGTGTTTGGTCACATTTGTCCCAAACCCCCTGCAGTTTTCAAAATATCCCAAACATCCCAATTTCGAGGCCTGAGCCATATTTTGGAGCCAAATTCTGACTCTCTGCACGTATTCGCAGTTTGAAATTACGACTTTTTTATACCCAACATATGCCAAGTACTGAAAGCAGCGTTTGGTCACATTTGTCCCAAACCCCCCCTGCAGTTTTCAAAATATCCCAAACATCCCAATTTCGAAGCCTAAGCCATATTTTGGAGCCAAATTCTGGCTCTATGCACGTATTCGCGGTTTGAAATTACGACATTTTATACCCAACATATGCCAAGTCCTGAAAGCGGCAGTGAGTCACATTTCGCACAAACTCCCCTGCAGTTTTCGAAATATCCCAAATATCCCAATTTTTAAGGCATGAGCCATATTTTGGAGCCAAATTCTGGCGCTCTGCACGTATTCGCAGTTTAAAATTACCACTTTTTTATACCCATCATATGCCAAGTACTGTAAGCGGCGTTTGGTCACATTTGTTTCAAACCTCCCTGCAGTTTTCAAAATATCCCAAACATCATAATTTCGAGGCCTGAACCATATTTTGGAGCCAAATTCTGGATCTCTGCACGTATTCGCAGTTTGAAATTACGACTTTTTTTTACCCAACATATACCAAGTGCTGAAAGCAGCGTTTGGTCACATTTGTCCCAAACCCCCTTGCAGTTTTCAAAATATCCCAAACATCCCAATTTCGAGGCCTGATCCATATTTTGGAGCCAAATTCTGGCTCTATGCACGTATTCGCAGTTTGAAATTACGACATTTTTAACCCAACATATGCCAAGTCCTGAAAGCGACAGTGAGTCACATTTCGCACAAACTCCCCTGCAGTTTTCGAAATATCCCAAATATCCCAATTTTGAGGCCTGAGCCATATTTTGGAGCCAAATTCTGGCTCTCTGCACGTATTCGCAGTTTGAAATTACCAATTTTTATACCCCACATATGCCAAGAACTGAAAGCGGCAGTGAGTCACATTTTGCTCAAACTCCCCTGCAGTTATCAAAATATCCCAAACATCCCAATTTCGAGGACTGAGCAATATTTTGGAGCCAAATTCTGGCTCTATGCACGTATTCGCAGTATGAAATTACGAATTTTTTATACCCAACGTATGACAAGTGTTGAAAGCGGAGTTTGGTTATATTTGTCCCAAACCTCCCAGCAGTTTTCAAAATATCCCAAACATTCCAATTTCGAGGCCTGAGCCATATTTTGGAGCCATATTCTGGCTCTCTGCACGTATTCGCAGTTTGAAATTACGACTTTTTTATACCCAACATATGCCAAGTCCTGAAAGCGGCGGCGAATCAAATTTTGCACAAACTCCCCTACAGTTTTCGAAATATCCCAAATATCCCAATTTCGAGGCCTGAGCCATATTTTGGAGCCAACTTCTGGCTCTCTGCACGTATTCGCAGTATGAAATTACGAATTTTTAATACCCAACATATGCCAAGTACTGAAAGCGCCGTTTGGTTACATTTGTCCCAAACCTCCCTGCAGTTTTCAAAATATCCCAAACATCACAATATCGAGGCCTGAGCCATATTTTGGAGCCAAATTCTGGCTCTCTGCACGTATTCGCAGTTTGATATTACGATTTTTATACCCAACATATGCCAAGTACTGAAAGGGGCAGTGAGTCACATTTTGCACAAACTCCCCTGCAGTTTTCGAAATATCCCAAACATCCCAATTTCGAGGTGTGAGCCATATTTTGGAGCCAAACTCTGGCTGTCTGCACGTATTCGCAGTTTGAAATTACGACTTTTTTATACCCAACGTATGCCAAGTACTGAAAGCAGCGTTTTGTCACATTTGTCCCAAACCCCCCCTGCAGTTTTCAAAATATCCCAAACATCCCACTTTCAAGGCCTGAGCCATATTTTAAAAGCCAAATTCAAGCTCTCTGCACGTTTACGCAGTTTGAAATTACGACTTTTTATACCCAACATATGCCAAGTTCTGAAAGCGGCGTTTGGTCATATTTGTCCCAAACCCTCCTTCAGTTTTCAAAATATCCCAAACATCCCAATTTCGAGGACTGAGCAATATTTTGGAGCCAAATTCTGGCTCCATGCACGTATTCGCGGTTTGAAATTACGACATTTTATACCCAACATATGCTAAGTCCTGAAAGCAGCAGTGAGTCAAATTTTGCACAAACTCCCCTACAGTTTTCGAAATATCCCAAATATCCCAATTTCGAGGCCTGAGCCATATTTTGGAGCCAACTTCTGGCTCTCTGCACATATTCACAGTGTGAAATTACGAATTTTTTATACCCAACATATGCCAAGTACTGAAAGCGGTGTTTGGTCACATTTGTCCCAAAACCCCCCCCCTGCAGTTTTCAAAATATCCCAAACATCCCAATTTCGAGGCCTTAGCCATATTTTAGAGCCAAATTCTGGCTCTATGCACGTATTCGCGGTTTGAAATTACGACATTTTATACCCAACATATGCCAAGTCTTGAAAGCGGCAGTGAGTCACATTTCGCACAAACTCCCCTGGAGTTTTCGAAATATCCCAAATATCCCAATTTCGAGGCCTGAGCCATATTTTGGAGCCATATTCTGGCTCTCTGCACGTATTCGCAGTTTGAAATTACGATTTTTTTATACCCAACATATGCCAAGTACTGAAAGCGGTGTTTGGTCACATTTGTCCCAAACCCCCCCCCCCCCTGCAGTTTTGAAAATATCCCAAACATCCCAATTTCGAGGCCTTAGCCATATTTTAGAGCCAAATTCTGGCTCTATGCACGTATTCGCGGTTTGAAATTACGACTTTTTATACCCAACATATGCCAAGTACTGAAAGCGGCAGTGAGTCACATTTTGCTCAAACTGCCCTGCAGTTTTCAAAATATCCCAAACATCCCACTTTCATGGCCTGAGCCATATTTTGGAGCCAAATTCAAGCTCTCTGCAAGTATTCGCAGTTTGAAATTATGACTTTTTATACCCAACATATGCCAAGTTCTGTAAGCAGCGTTTGGTCATATTTGTCCCAAACCCCCCTGCAGTTTTCAAAATATCCCAAACTACCCAATTTCGAGGACTGAGCAATATTTTGGTGCCAAATTCTGGCTCTATGCACGTATACGCAGTTTGAAATTACGACTTTTTGTACCCAACATATGCCAAGTGTTGAAAGTGGCGTTTGGTTATAGTTGTCCCAAACCTCCCTGCAGTTTTCAAAATATCCCAAACATCACAATATCGAGGCCTGAGCCATATTTTGGAGCCAAGTTCTGGCTCTCTGCACGTATTCGCAGTTTGATATTACGATTTTTATACCCAACATATGCCAAGTACTGAAAGCGCCAGTGAGTCACATTTTGCACAAATTCCCCTGCAGTTTTCGAAATACCCCAAAAATCCCAATTTCGAGGCGAGAGCCATATTTTGGAGCCAAACTCAGGCTCTCTGCACGTATTCACAGTTTGAAATTACGACTTTTTTATACCCAACATATGTCAAGTACTGAAAGCGGCAGTGAGTCACATTTCGCACAAACTCCTCTGCAGTTTTCGAAATATCCCAAATATCCCAATTTCGAGGCTTGAGCAATATTTTGGAGCCAAATTCTGGCTCATTGCACGTATTCGCAGTTTGAAATTACGACCATTTTTATGCCCAACATATGCCAAGTACTGAATGCGGCGTTTGGTCACATTTTTCCCAAACCGTCCGTGCAGTTTTCAAAATATCCCAAACATCCCAATTTCAAGGACTGAGCAATATTTTGGAGCCAAATTCTGGCTGTATGCACGTATTCGCAGTTTGAAATTACGAATTTTTATACCCAACATATGCCAAGTCCTGAAAGCGGCAGTGAGTCAAATTTTGCACAAACTCCCCTACAGTTTTCGAAATATCCCAAATATCCCAATTTCGAGGCCTGAGCCATATTTTGGAGCCAACTTCTGGCTCTCTGCACGTATTCGCAGTATGAAATTACGAATTTTTTATACCCAACATATGCCAAGTACTGAAAGCGGCGTTTGGTAACATTTATCCCAAACCTCCCTGCAGTTTTCAAAATATCCCAAACATCACCTATCGAGGCCTGAGCCATATTTTGGAGCTAAATTCTGGCTCTCTGCACGTATTCGCAGTTTAATATTACGATTTTTATACCCAACATATGCCAAGTACTGAAAGAGGCAGTGAGTCACATTTTGCACAAACTCCCCTGCAGTTTTCGAAATATCCCAAACATCCCAATTTCGAGGTGTGAGCCATATTTTTGAGCCAAACTCTGGCTCTCTGCACGTATTCGCAGTTTGAAATTACGACTTTTTTATACCCAACGTATGCCAAGTACTGAAAGCGGCGTTTGGTCACATTTGTCCCAAACCCCCCTGCAATTTTCAAAATATCCCAAACATCCCAATTTCGAGGCCTTAGCCATATTTTGGAGCCAAATTCTTGCTCCATGCACGTATTCGTGGTTTGAAATTACGACATTTTATACCCAACATATGCCAAGTCCTGAAAGCGGCAGTGAGTCACATTTCCCACAAACTCCCCTGCAGTTTTCGAAATATCCCAAACATCCCAATTTTGAGGCCTGAGCCATATTTTGGAGCCAAATTCTGGCTCTCTGCACGTATTCGCAGTTTGATATTACGATTTTTATACCCAACATATGCCAAGTACTGAAAGCGCCAGTGAGTCACATTTTGCACAAATTCCCCTGCAGTTTTCGAAATATCCCAAATATCCCAATTTCGAGGCCTGAGCCATATTTTGGAGCCAAACTCAGGCTCTCTGCACGTATTCACAGTTTGAAATTACGACTTTTTTATACCCAACATATGTCAAGTACTGAAAGCGGCAGTGAGTCACATTTCGCACAAACTCCCCTGCAGTTTTCGAAATATCCCAAATATCCCAATTTCGAGGCTTGAGCAATATTTTGGAGCCAAATTCTGGCTCATTGTACGTATTCGCAGTTTGAAATTACGACCTTTTTTATGCCCAACATACGCCAAGTACTGAATGCGGCGTTTGGTCACATTTTTCCCAAACCGTCCGTGCAGTTTTCAAAATATCCCAAACATCCCAATTTCAAGGACTGAGCAATATTTTTGAGCCAAATTCTGGCTCTATGCACGTATTCGCAGTTTGAAATTACGAATTTTTATACCCAACATATGCCAAGTCCTGAAAGCAGCAGTGAGTCAAATTTTGCACAAACTCCCCTACAGTTTTCGAAATATCCCAAATATCCCAATTTCGAGGCCTGAGCCATATTTTGGAGCCAACTTCTGGCTCTCTGCACGTATTCGCAGTATGAAATTACGAATTTTTTATACGCAGTATGAAATTACGAATTTTTTATACCCAACATATGCCAAGTACTGAAAGCGGCGTTTGGTAACATTTGTCCCAAACCTCCCTGCAGTTTTCAAAATATCCCAAACATCACATATCAAGGCCTGAGCCATATTTTGGAGCCAAATTCTGGCTCTCTGCACGTATTCGCAGTTTAATATTACGATTTTTATACCCAACATATGCCAAGTACTGAAAGGGGCAGTGAGTCACATTTTGCACAAACTCCCCTGCAGTTTTCGAAATATCCCAAACATCCCAATTTCGAGGTGTGAGCCATATTTTTGAGCCAAACTCTGGCTCTCTGCACGTATTCGCAGTTTGAAATTACGACTTTTTTATACCCAACGTATGCCAAGTACTGAAAGCGGCGTTTGATCACATTTGTCCCAAACCCCCCTGCAGTTTTCAAAATATCCCAAACATCCCAATTTTGAGGCGTGAGCCATATTTTGGAGCCAAATTCTGGCTCTCTGCACGTATTCGCAGTATGAAATTACGACTTTTTATACCCAACATATGCCAAATACTGAAAGCGGCAGTGAGTCACATTTTGCTCAAACTCCCCTGCAGTTTTCAAAATATCCCAAACATCCCACTTTCAAGGCCTGAGCAATATTTTGGAGCCAAATTCTGGCTCTATGCACGTATTCGCAGTATGAAATTACGAATTTTTTATACCCAACATATGCCAAGTGTTGAAAGCGGCGATTGGTTTTATTTGTCCCAAACCTCCCAGCAGTTTTCAAAATATCCCAAACATCCCAATTTTGAGGCCTGAGCCATATTTTGGAGCCTAATTCTGGCTCTATGCACGTATTCGCAGTTTGAAATTACGACATTTTATACCCAACATATGCCAAGTCTTGAAAGCGGCAGTGAGTCACATTTCGCACAAACTCCCCTGCAGTTTTCGAAATATCCCAAATATCCTAATTTCGAGGACTGAGCCATATTTTGGAGCCAAATGCTGGCTCTCTGCACGTATTCGCAGTTTGAAATTACGACTTTTTTTATGCCCAACATATGCCAAGTACTGAACGCGGCATTTGGTCACATTTGTCCCAATCCCCCCACTGTAGTTTTCAAAATGTCCCAAACATCCCTATTTCGAGGCCTGAGCCAAATTTTGGAGCCAAATTCTGGCTCTATGCATGTATTCGTGGTTTGAAATGACGACATTTTATACCCAACATATGCCAAGCCCTGAAAGCGGCAGTGAGTCACATTTCGCACGAACTCCCCTGCAGTTTTCGAAATATCCCAAATATCCCAATTTCGAGGACTGAGCCATATTTTGGAGCCAAATTCTGGCTCTCTGCACGTATACGCAGTTTGAAACTACGACTTTTTTATACCCAACATATGCCAAGTACTGAAAGCGGCGTTTGGTTACATTTGTCCCAAACCTCCCTGCAGTTTTCAAAATATCCCAAACATCACAATATCGAGGCCTCAGCCATATTTTGGAGCCAAATTCTGGCTCTCTGCACGTATTCGCAGTTTGATATTAGGATTTTTATACCCAACATATGCCAAGTACTGAAAGCGGCAGTGAGTCACATTTTGCACAAACTCCCCTGCAATTTTCGAAATATCATAAATATCCCAATTTTGAGGCCTGAGCCATATTTTTGAGCCAAATTCTGGCTCTCTGCACGTATTCGCAGTTTGAAATTACGACTTTTTTATACCCAATTTATGCCAAGTACTGAAAGCGGCGTTTGGTAACCTTTGTCCCAAACCCTCCTGCAGTTTTCAAAATATCTCAAACATCGCAATTTCGAGGCCTGAGCCATATTTTGGAGCCAAATTCTGGCTCTATGCACGTATTCGCAGATTGAAATTACGACTTTTTATACCCAACATATGCCAATTCCTGAAAGCGGCAGTAAGTCACATTTTGCACAAACTTCCTTCCAGTTTTCGAAATATCCCAAATATCCCAATTTCGAGGCCTGAGCCATATTTTGGAGCCAAATTCTGGCTCTCTGCACGTATTCGCAGTTTGAAATTACGACTTTTTATACCCCACATATGCCAAGAACTGAAAGCGGCAGTGAGTCACATTTTGCTCAAACTCCCCTGCAGTTATCAAAATATCCCAAACATCCCAAATTCGAGGACTGAGCAATATTTTGGAGCCAAATTCTGGCTCTATGCACGTATTCGCAGTATGAAATTACGAATTTTTTATACCCAACGTATGACAAGTGTTGAAAGCGGCGTTTGGTTATATTTGTCCCAAACCTCCCAGCAGTTTTCAAAATATCCCAAACATCCCAATTTCGAGGCCTGAGCCATATTTTGGAGCCATATTCTGGCTCTCTGCACGTATTCGCAGTTTGAAATTACGACTTTTTTATACCCAACATATGCCAAGTCCTGAAAGCAGCGGCGAATCAAATTTTGCACAAACTCCCCTACAGTTTTCGAAATATCCAAAATATCCCAATTTCGAGGCCTGAGCCATATTTTGGAGCCAACTTCTGGCTCTCTGCACGTATTCGCAGTTTGATATTACGATTTTTATACCCAACATATGCCAAGTACTGAAAGGGGCAGTGAGTCACATTTTGCACAAACTCCCCTGCAGTTTTCGAAATATCCCAAACATCCCAATTTCGAGGTGTGAGTCATATTTTGGAGCCAAACTCTGGCTCTCTGCACGTATTCGCAGTTTGAAATTACGACTTTTTTATACCCAACGTATGCCATGTACTGAAAGCAGCGTTTGGTCACATTTGTCCCAAACCCCCCCTGCAGTTTTCAAAATATCCCAAACATCCCACTTTCAAGGCCTGAGCCATATTTTAAAAGCCAAATTCAAGCTCTCTGCACGTTTTCGCAGTTTGAAATTACGACTTTTTATACCCAACATATGCCAAGTTCTGAAAGCGGCGTTTGGTCATATTTGTCCCAAACCCTCCTTCAGTTTTCAAAATATCCCAAACATCCCAATTTCGAGGACTGAGCAATATTTTGGAGCCAAATTCTGGCTCCATGCACGTATTCGCGGTTTGAAATTACGACATTTTATACCCAACATATGCTAAGTCCTGAAAGCAGCAGTGAGTCAAATTTTGCACAAACTCCCCTACAGTTTTCGAAATATCGCAAATATCCCAATTTCGAGGCCTGAGCCATATTTTGGAGCCAACTTCTGGCTCTCTGCACATATTCACAGTATGAAATTACGAATTTTTTATACCCAACATATGCCAAGTACTGAAAGCGGTGTTTGGTCACATTTGTCCCAAACCCCCCCCCCCCCCTGCAGTTTTCAAAATATCCCAAACATCCCAATTTCGAGGCCTTAGCCATATTTTAGAGCCAAATTCTGGCTCTATGCACGTATTCGCGGTTTGAAATTACGACATTTTATACCCAACATATGCCAAGTCTTGAAAGCGGCAGTGAGTCACATTTCGCACAAACTCCCCTGCAGTTTTCGAAATATCCCAAATATCCCAATTTCGAGGACTGAGCCATATTTTGGAGCCAAATTCTGGCTCTCTGCACGTATACGCAGTTTGAAACTACGACTTTTTTATACCCAACATATGCCAAGTACTGAAAGCGGCGTTTGGTTACATTTGTCCCAAACCTCCCTGCAGTTTTCAAAATATCCCAAACATCACAATATCGAGGCCTCAGCCATATTTTGGAGCCAAATTCTGGCTCTCTGCACGTATTCGCAGTTTGATATTAGGATTTTTATACCCAACATATGCCAAGTACTGAAAGCGGCAGTGAGTCACATTTTGCACAAACTCCCCTGCAAGTTTCGAAATATCATAAATATCCCAATTTTGAGGCCTGAGCCATATTTTTGAGCCAAATTCTGGCTCTCTGCACGTATTCGCAGTTTGAAATTACGAATTTTTTATACCCAATTTATGCCAAGTACTGAAAGCGGCGTTTGGTAACCTTTGTCCCAAACCCTCCTGCAGTTTTCAAAATATCTCAAACATCGCAATTTCGAGGCCTGAGCCATATTTTGGAGCCAAATTCTGGCTCTATGCACGTATTCGAGGCTTGAAATTACGATATTTTATACCCAACATATGCCAAGTCCTGAAACCGGCAGTGAGTCACATTTCGCACAAACTCCCCTGCAGTTTTCGAAATATCCCAAATATCCAAATTTCGAGGCCTGAGCCATATTTTGGAGCCAAATTCTGGCTCTATGCACGTATTCGCAGATTGAAATTACGACTTTTTATACCCAACATATGCCAATTCCTGAAAGCGGCAGTAAGTCACATTTTGCACAAACTCCCCTACAGTTTTCAAAATATCCCAAACATCCCACTTTCGAGGCCTGAGCCATATTTTGGAGCCAAATTCAAGCTCTCTGCACGTATTCGCAGTTTGAAATTACAACTTTTTATACGCAACATATGCCAAGTTCTGAAAGCGGCGTTTCGTCTCTTTGGTCCCAAACCCCCCTGCAGTTTTCAAAATATCCCAAACATCCCAATTTCGAGTACAGAGAAATATTTTTCAGCCAAATTCTGGCTCTATGCACGTATTCGCAGTTTGAAATTACGACTTTTTATACCCAACATATGCCAAGTCCTGAAAGCAGCAGTGAGTCAAATTTTGTACAAACTCCCCTGCAGTTTTCGAAATATCCCAAATATCCCAATATCGAGGCCTGAGCCATATTATGGAGCCAAATTCTGGCTCTCTCCAAGTATTCGCAGTTTAATATTACGATTTTATACCCAACATATGCCAAGTACTGAAAGCGGCAGTGAGTCAAATTTTGTACAAACTCCCCTGCAGTTTTCGAAATATCCCAAATATCCCAATATCGAGGCCTGAGCCATATTTTGGAGCCAAACTCTGGCTCTCTCCACGTATTCGCAGTTTGAAATTACGAATTTTTTATACCCAATATATGCCAAGTACTGAAAGCGGCGTTTGGTAACATTTGTCCCAAACCCCCCCTGCAGTTTTCAAAATATCACAAACTTCCCAATTTCGAGGCCTGAGCAATATTTTGGAGCCAAATTCTGGCTCTATGCACGTATTCGCGGTTTGAAATTACGATATTTTATACCCAACATATGCCAAGTCCTGAAAGCGGCAGTGAAACACATTTCACACAAACTGCACTGCAGTTTTCAAAATATCCCAAATATCCCAATTTCGAGGCCTGAGCAATATTTGGGAGCCAAATTCTGGCTCTCTGCACGTATTCACAGTTTGAAATTACGACTTTTTTATGCCCAACATATGCCACGTACTGAAAGCGGTGTTTGGTCACATTTGTCCCAAACCCCCCCCCCTGCAGTTTTCAAAATATCCCAAACATCCCAATTTCGAGGCCTCAGCAATATTATGGAGCCAAATTCTGGCTCTATGCACGTATTCGCGGTTTGAAATTACGATATTTTATACATAACATATGCCAAGCCCTGAAAGCGGCAGTGAGTCACATTTCACACAAACTCCCCTGCAGTTTTCGAAATATCCCATACATCCCAATTTTGAGGCCTGATCCATATTTTGGAGCAAAATTCTGGCTCTCTGCACGTATTCGCAGTTTGAAATTACGACTTTATATACCCAACATATGCCAAGTACTGAAAGTGGCGTTTGGTTACATTTGTCCCAAACCTCCCTGCAGTTTCAAAATATCCCAAACATCCCAATTTCGAGGCCTGAGCCATATTTTGGAGCCAAATTCTGGCTCTATGCATGTATTCGCGGTTTGAAATTACGACATTTTATGCCCAACATATGCCAAGTCCTGAAAGCGGCAATGAGTCACATTTCACACAAACTGCACTGCAGTTTTCAAAATATCCCAAATATCCCAATTTCGAGTCCTGAGCAATATTTGGGAGCCAAATTCTGGCTCTTTGCACGTATTCGCAGATTGAAATTACGACTTTATATACCCAACATATGCCAAGTACTGTAAGAGACGTTTGGTCATATTTGTCCCAAACCTCACTGCAGTTTTCAAAATATCTCAAACATCCCAATTTCGACGCCTGAGCCATATTTTGGAGCCAAATTCTGGCTCTCTGCACGTATTCGCAGTTTGAAATTACGACTATTTATTCAAACATATGCCAAGTCCTGAAAGCGGCAGTGAGTCACATTTTGCACAAACTCCCTTGCAGTTTTCGAAATATCCCAAATATCTCAATTTCGACACCTGAGCCATATTTTGGAGCCAAATTCAAGCACTCTGCACGTATTCGCAGTTTGAAATTAGGACTTTTTATACCCAACATATGCAAAGTTCTGAAAGCGGCTTTTGGTCAAATTTGTCCCAAACCCCCCTGCAGTTTTCAAAATATCCCAAATATCCCAATTTCGAGACCTGAGCCATATTTTGGGCCAAACTCTGGCTCTCTGCACGTATTCGCAGTTTAAAATTACGAATTTTTTATACCCAATATATGCCAAGTACTGAAAGCGGCGTTTGGTAACATTTGTCCCAAACCCCCCTGCAGTTTTCAAAATATCCCAAACATCCCAATTTCGAGGCCTGAGCCATATTTTGGAGCCAAATTCTGGCTCTATGCACGTATTCACGGTTTGAAATTACGACATTTTATACCCAACATATGCCAAGTCTTGAAAGCGGCAGAGAGTCACATTTCGCACAAACTCCCCTGCAGTTTTCGAAATATCCCAAATACCCCAATTTCGAGGACTGAGCCATATTTTGGAGCCAAATGCTGGCTCTCTGCACGTATTCGCTGTTTGAAATTACGACTTTTTTATGCCCAACATATGCTAAGTACTAAACGCGGCGTTTGGTCACATTTGTCCCAACCCCCCCCCCCCCTGTGGTTTTCAAAATATCCCAAACATCCCTATTTCGAGGCCTGAGCCAAATTTTGGAGCCAAATTCTGGCTCTATGCACGTATTCGTGGTTTGAAATTACGACATTTTATACCCAACATATGCCAAGTACTGAAAGTGGCGTTTGGTCACATTTGTCCCAAACCTCCCTGCAGTTTTCAAAATATCCCAAACATCCCAATTTCGAGGCATGAGCCATATTTTGGAGCCAAATTCTGGCTCTATGCACGTATTCGCAGTTTGATATTACGATTTTTATACCCAACATATGCCAAGTACTGAAAGCGGCAGTGAGTCACATTTTGCACAAACTCCCCTGCAGTTTTCGAAATATCCCAAATATCCTAATTTCGAGGCCTGAGCTATATTTTGGAGCCAAATTCTGGCTCTCTGCACGTATTCGCAGTTTGAAACTACAACTTTTTTATACCCAACATATGCCAAGTACTGAAAGCGGTGTTTGGTTACATTTGTCCCAAACCTCCCTGCAGTTTTCAAAATATCCCAAACATCACAATATCGAGGCCTCAGCCATATTTTGGAGCCAAATTCTGGTTCTCTGCACGTATTCGCAGTTTGATATTACGATTTTCATACCCAACATATGCCAAGTACTGAAAGCGGCAGTGAGTCACATTTTGCACAAACTCCCCTGCAATTTTCGAAATATCATAAATATCCCAATTTTGAGGCCTGAGCCATATTTTTGAGCCAAATTCTGGCTCTCTGCACGTATTCGCAAACTCCCCAGCAGTTTTCGAAATATCCCAAACATCCCAATTTCGAGGCCTGAGCCATATTTTGGAGCCAAATTCAGGCTCTATGCACGTATTCGAGGTTTGAAATTACGATATTTTATACCCAACATATGCCAAGCCCTGAAAGCGGCAGTGAGTCACATTTCGCACAAACTCCACTGCATTTTTCGAAATATACTAAATATCCCTATTTTGAGGCCTGAGCCATATTTTGGAGCCAAATTCTGGCTCTCTGCACGTATACACAGTTTGAAATTACGACTTTTTATACCCAACATATGCCATGTACTGAAAGTGGCGTTTGGTCACATTTGTCCCAAACCTCCCTGCAGTTTTCAAAATATCCCAAACATCCCAATTTCGAGGCATGAGCCATATTTTGGAGCCAAATTCTGGCTCTATGCACGTATTCGCAGTTTGATATTACGATTTTTATACCCAACATATGCCAAGTACTGAAAGCGGCAGTGAGTCACATTTTGCACAAACTCCCCTGCAATTTTCGAAATATCCCAAATATCCTAATTTCGAGGCCTGAGCTATATTTTGGAGCCAAATTCTGGCTCTCTGCACGTATTCACAGTTTGAAATTATGAATTTATATACCCAACATATGCCAAGTACTGAAAGCGGCGTTTCGTCACTTTTGTCCCAAACCTCCCTGCAGTTTTCAGAATATCCCAAACATCCCAATTTCAAGGCCTGAGCCATATTTTGGAGTCAAATTCTGGCTCTATGCACGTATTCGCAGACTAAAATTACGATTTTTATACCCAACATATGCCAAGTCCTGAAAGCGGCAGTGAGTCACATTTCCCACAAACTCCCCTGCAGTTTTCGAAATATCCCAAATATCCCAATTTTGAGGACTGAGCAATATTTTGGTGCCAAATTCTGGCTCTATGCACGTATTCGCAGTTTGAAATTACGACTTTTTATACCCAACATATGCCAAGTGTTGAAAGTGGCGTTTGGTTATATTTGTCCCAAACCTCCCTGCAGTTTTCAAAATATCCCAAACATCACAATATCGAGGCCTGAGCCATATTTTGGAGCCAAATTCTGGCTCTCTGCACGTATTCGCAGTTTGATATTACGATTTTTATACCCAACATATGCCAAGTACTGAAAGCGCCAGTGAGTCACATTTTGCACAAATTCCCCTGCAGTTTTCGAAATACCCCAAAAATCCCAATTTCGAGGCGAGAGACATATTTTGGAGCCAAACTCAGGCTCTCTGCACGTATTCACAGTTTGAAATTACGACTTTTTTATACCCAACATATGTCAAGTACTGAAAGCGACAGTGAGTCACATTTTGCAAAAACTCCCCTGCAGTTTTCGAAATATCCCAAAACATCCCAATTTCGAGGTGTGAGCCATATTTTTGAGCCAAACCCTGGCTCTCTGCACGTATTCGCAGTTTGAAATTACGACTTTTTTATACCCAACGTATGCCAAGTACTGAAAGCGGCGTTTGGTCACATTTGTCCCAAACCCCCCTGCAGTTTTCAAAATATCCCAAACATCCCAATTTTGAGGCCTGAGCCATATTTTGGAGCCAAATTCTGGCTCTCTGCACGTATTCGCAGTTTGAAATTCCTACTTCTTATAACCAACATATGCCAAGTTCTGTAAGCAGCGTTTGGTCATATTTGTCCCAAACCCCCCTGCAGTTTTCAAAATATTCCAAACTACCCAATTTCGAGGACTGAGCAATATTTTGGAGCCAAATTCTGGCTCTATGCACGTATTCGCAGTATGAAATTACGAATTTTTTATACCCAACATATGCCAAGTGTTGAAAGCGGCGTTTGGTTATATTTGTCCCAAACCTCCCAGCAGTTTTCAAAATATCCCAAACATCCCAATTTTGAGGCCTGCGCCATATTTTGGAGCCTAATTCTGGCTCTATGCACGTATTCGCGGTTTGAAATTACGACATTTTATACCCAACATATGCCAAGTCTTGAAAGCTGCAGTGAGTCACATTTCGCACAAACTCCCCTGCAGTTTTCGAAATATCCCAAATATCCTAATTTCGAGGACTGAGCCATATTTTGGAGCCAAATGCTGGCTCTCTGCACGTATTCGCAGTTTGAAATTACGACTTTTTTATGCCTAACATATGCCAAGTACTGAACGCGGCATTTGGTCACATTTGTCCCAATCCCCCCACTGTAGTTTTCAAAATATCCCAAACATCCCTATTTCGAGGCCTGAGCCAAATTTTGGAGCCAAATTCTGGCTCTATGCATGTATTCGTGGTTTGAAATGACGACATTTTATACCCAACATATGCCAAGCCCTGAAAGCGACAGTGAGTCACATTTCGCACAAACTCCCCTGCAGTTTTCGAAATATCCCAAATATCCCAATTTCGAGGACTGAGCCATATTTTGGAGCCAAATTCTGGCTCTCTGCACGTATACGCAGTTTGAAACTACGACTTTTTTATACCCAACATATGCCAAGTACTGAAAGCGGCGTTTGGTTACATTTGTCCCAAACCTCCCTGCAGTTTTCAAAATATCCCAAACATCACAATATCGAGGCCTCAGCCATATTTTGGAGCCAAATTCTGGCTCTCTGCACGTATTCGCAGTTTGATATTAGGATTTTTATACCCAACATATGCCAAGTACTGAAAGCAGCAGTGAGTCACATTTTGCACAAACTCCCCTGCAATTTTCGAAATATCATAAATATCCCAATTTTGAGGCCTGAGCCATATTTTTGAGCCAAATTCTGGCTCTCTGCACGTATTCGCAGTTTGAAATTACGACTTTTTTATACCCAATTTATGCCAAGTACTGAAAGCGGCGTTTGGTAACCTTTGTCCCAAACCCTCCTGCAGTTTTCAAAATATCTCAAACATCGCAATTTCGAGGCCTGAGCCATATTTTGGAGCCAAATTCTGGCTCTATGCACGTATTCGAGGCTTGAAATTACGATATTTTATACCCAACATATGCCAAGTCCTGAAACCGGCAGTGAGTCACATTTCGCACAAACTCCCCTGCAGTTTTCGAAATATCCCAAATATCCAAATTTCGAGGCCTGAGCCATATTTTGGAGCCAAATTCTGGCTCTATGCACGTATTCGCAGATTGAAATTACGACTTTTTATACCCAACATATGCCAATTCCTGAAAGCGGCAGTAAGTCACATTTTGCACAAACTTCCTTCCAGTTTTCGAAATATCCCAAATATCCCAATTTCGAGGCCTGAGCAATATTTTCGAGCCAAATTCTGGCTCTCTGCACGTATTCGCAGTTTGAAATTACGACTTTTTATACCCAACATATGCCAAGTACTGAAAGCAGCAGTGAGTCACATTTTGCACAAACTCCCCTGCAGTTTTCAAAATATCCCAAACATCCCACTTTCGAGGCCTGAGCCATATTTTGGAGCCAAATTCAAGCTCTCTGCACGTATTCGCAGTTTGAAATTACAACTTTTTATACGCAACATATGCCAAGTTCTGAAAGCGGCGTTTCGTCTCTTTGGCCCCAAACCCCCCTGCAGTTTTCAAAATATCCCAAACATCCCAATTTCGAGGACAGAGCAATATTTTTCAGCCAAATTCTGGCTCTATACACGTATTCGCAGTTTGAAATTACGACTTTTTATACCCAACATATGCCAAGTCCTGAAAGCGGCAGTGAGTCAAATTTTGTACAAACTCCCCTGCAGTTTTCGAAATATCCCAAATATCCCAATATCGAGGCCTGAGCCATATTATGGAGCCAAATTCTGGCTCTCTCCAAGTATTCGCAGTTTAATATTACGATTTTATACCCAACATATGCCAAGTACTGAAAGCGGCAGTGAGTCACATTTTGCACAAACTCCCCTGTAGTTTTCGAAATATCCCAAACATCCCAATTTCGAGGCCTGAGCCTTATTTTGGAGCCAAACTCTGGCTCTCTCCACGTATTCGCAGTTTGAAATTACGATATTTTATACCCAACATATGCCAAGTCCTGAAAGCGGCAGTGAGACACATTTCACACAAACTGCACTGCAGTTTTCAAAATATCCCAAATATCCCAATTTCGAGGCCTGAGCAATATTTGGGAGCCAAATTCTGGCTCTCTGCACGTATTCACAGTTTGAAATTACGACTTTTTTATGCCCAACATATGCCACGTACTGAAAGCGGTGTTTGGTCACATTTGTCCCAAACCCCCCCCCCTGCAGTTTTCAAAATATCCCAAACATCCCAATTTCGAGGCCTGAGCAATATTATGGAGCCAAATTCTGGCTCTATGCACATATTCGCGGTTTGAAATTACGATATTTTATACATAACATATGCCAAGCCCTGAAAGCGGCAGTGAGTCACATTTCACACAAACTCCCCTGCAGTTTTCGAAATATCCCAAATATCCCAATTTTGAGGCCTGATCCATATTTTGGAGCAAAATTCTGGCTCTCTGCACGTATTCGCAGTTTGAAATTACGACTTTATATACCCAACATATGCCAAGTACTGAAAGTGGCGTTTGGTTACATTTGTCCCAAACCTCCCTGCAGTTTCAAAATATCCCAAACATCCCAATTTCGAGGCCTGAGCCATATTTTGGAGCCAAATTCAAGCACTCTGCACGTATTCGCAGTTTGAAATTGGGACTTTTTATACCCAACATATGCAAAGTTCTGAAAGCGGCTTCTGGTCAAATTTGTCCCAAACCCCCCTGCAGTTTTCAAAATATCCCAAATATCCCAATTTCGAGACCTGAGCCATATTTTGGGCCAAACTCTGGCTCTCTGCACGTATTCGCAGTTTGAAATTACGAATTTTTTATACCCAATATATGCCAAGTACTGAAAGCGGCGTTTGGTAACATTTGTCCCAAACCCCCCTGCAGTTTTCAAAATATCCCAAACATCCCAATTTCGAGGCCTGAGCCATATTTTGGAGCAAAATTCTGGATCTATGCACGTATTCGCGGTTTGAAATTACGACATTTTATACCCAACATATGCCAAGTCTTGAAAGCGGCAGAGAGTCACATTTCGCACAAACTCCCCTGCAGTTTTCGAAATATCCCAAATATCCCAATTTCGAGGACTGAGCCATATTTTGGAGCCAAATGCTGGCTCTCTGCACGTATTCGCTGTTTGAAATTATGACTTTTTTATGCCCAACATATGCCAAGTACTAAACGCGGCGTTTGGTCACATTTGTCCCAACACCCCCCCCCTGTGGTTTTCAAAATATCCCAAACATCCCTATTTCGAGGCCTGAGCCAAATTTTGGAGCCAAATTCTGGCTCTATGCACGTATTCGTGGTTTGAAATTACGACATTTTATACCCAACATATGCCAAGCCCTGAAAGCGGCAGTGAGTCACATTTCGCACAAACTCCACTGCATTTTTCGAAATATACTAAATATCCCTATTTTGAGGCCTGAGCCATATTTTGGAGCCAAATTCTGGCTCTCTGCACGTATACACAGTTTGAAATTACGAATTTTTTATACCCAACATATGCCAAGTACTGAAAGTGGCGTTTGGTCACATTTGTCCCAAACCTCCCTGCAGTTTTCAAAATATCCGAAACATCCCAATTTCGAGGCATGAGCCATATTTTGGAGCCAAATTCTGGCTCTATGCACGTATTCGCAGTTTGATATTACGATTTTTATACCCAACATATGCCAAGTACTGAAAGCGGCAGTGAGTCACATTTTGCACAAACTCCCCTGCAGTTTTCGAAATATCCCAAATATCCTAATTTCGAGGCCTGAGCTATATTTTGGAGCCAAATTCTGGCTCTCTGCACGTATTCGCAGTTTGAAACTACAACTTTTTTATACCCAACATATGCCAAGTACTGAAAGCGGCGTTTGGTTACATTTGTCCCAAACCTCCCTGCAGTTTTCAAAATATCCCAAACATCACAATATCGAGGCCTCAGCCATATTTTGGAGCCAAATTCTGGCTCTCTGCACGTATTCGCAGTTTGATATTACGATTTTTATACCCAACATATGCCAAGTACTGAAAGCGGCAGTGAGTCACATTTTGCACAAACTCCCCTGCAATTTTCGAAATATCATAAATATCCCAATTTTGAGACCTGAGCCATATTTTTGAGCCAAATTCTGGCTCTCTGCACGTATTCGCAAACTCCCCAGCAGTTTTCGAAATATCCCAAACATCCCAATTTCGAGGCCTGAGCCATATTTTGGAGCCAAATTCTGGCTCTATGCACGTATTCGAGGTTTGAAATTACGATATTTTATACCTAACATATGCCAAGCCCTGAAAGCGGCAGTGAGTCACATTTCGCACAAACTCCACTGCATTTTTCGAAATATACTAAATATCCCTATTTTGAGGCCTGAGCCATATTTTGGAGCCAAATTCTGGCTCTCTGCACGTATACACAGTTTGAAATTACGACTTTTTATACCCAACATATGCCAAGTACTGAAAGTGGCGTTTGGTCACATTTGTCCCAAACCTCCCTGCAGTTTTCAAAATATCCCAAACATCCCAATTTCGAGGCATGAGCCATATTTTGGGGCCAAATTCTGGCTCTATGCACGTATTCGCAGTTTGATATTACGATTTTTATACCCAACATATGCCAAGTACTGAAAGCGGCAGTGAGTCACATTTTGCACAAACTCCCCTGCAGTTTTCGAAATATCCCAAATATCCTAATTTCGAGGCCTGAGCTATATTTTGGAGCCAAATTCTGGCTCTCTGCACGTATACACAGTTTGAAATTACGACTTTTTATACCCAACATATGCCAAGTACTGAAAGCGGCGTTTCGTCACTTTTGTCCCAAACCTCCCTGCAGTTTTCAGAATATCCCAAACATCCCAATTTCAAGACCTGAGCCATATTTTGGAGTCAAATTCTGGCTCTATGCACGTATTCGCAGATTAAAATTACGACTTTTTATACCCAACATATGCCAAGTCCTGAAAGCGGCAGTGAGTCACATCTCCCACAAACTCCCCTGCAGTTTTCGAAATATCCCAAATATCCCAATTTCGAGGCCTGAACCATAATTTGGAGCCAAATTCTGGGTCTCTGCACGTATTAGCAGTTTTTAATTGCAAATTTTATACTCAACATATGCCAAGTACTGAAAGCGGCATTTGGTCACATTTGTCCCAAACCTCCCTGCAGTTTTCAAAATATCCCAAACATGCTAATTTCGAGGCCTGAGAAATATTTTGAAGCCAAATTCTGGCTCTCTGCACGTATTCGCAGTTTGAAATTACGACTTTTTATACCCAACATATTCCAGGTACTGAAAGCAGCAGTGAGTCACATTTTGCACAAACTCCCCTGCAGTTTTCAAAATATCCCCAATATCCCAATTTCGAGGCCTGAGTCTTATTTTGGAACCAAATTTTCGCTCTCTGCAAGTATTCGAAGTTTGATATTACGATTTTTATACCCAACATATGCCAAGTACTGAAAGCGGCAGTGAGTCACATTTAGCACAAACTATCCTGCAGTTTTCAAAATATCCCAAACATCCCAACTTCGAGGCCTAAACCATATTTTGGAGCCAAATTCTGGCTCTCTGCACGTATTCGCAGTTTGAAATTACGACTTTTTTTATGCCCAACATATGCCAAGTACTGAACGCGGCGTTTGGTCACATTTGTCCCAAACCCCCCGAGCAGTTTTCAAAATATCCCAAACATCAAAATTTCGAGGCCTGAGCCATATTTTGGAGCCAAATTCTGGCTCTATGCACGTATTCGCAGATTGATATTACGAATTTTTATACCCAACATATGCCAAGTCCTGAAAGCGGCAGTGAGTCACATTTTGCACAAACTCCCCTGCAGTTTTCAAAATATCCCAATTTCGAGGCCTGAGCCATATTTTCGAGCCAAATTCTGGCTTTCTGCACGTACTCGCAGTTTGAAATTACGACTTTTTTATACCCAACATATGCCAAGTACTGAAAGTGGCAGTGACTCACATTTTGCTAAACTCCCCTGCATTTTTCAAAATATCCTAAACATCTCAATTTCGAACCCTGAGCCATATTTTGGAGCCAAATTCTGGCTCTCAGCTCGTATTCGCAGTTTGAAATTATGACTTTTTATACCCAACAAATGCCAAGTACTGAAAGCGGTGTTTGGACACATTTGTCCTAAACCTCCCTGCAACTTTCAAAATATCCTAAACATGCTAATTTCGAGGCCTGACCCATAGTTTGGAGCAAAATTCTGGCTCTCTGCACGTATTCGCAGTTTGAAATTACGACTTTATATACCCAACATATGCCAAGTCCTGAAAGCGGCAGTGAGTCACATTTTGCACAAACTCCCCTGCAGTTTTCGAAATATCCCAAATATTCCAATTTCGAGGCCTTAGCCATGTTTTGGAGCCTAATTCTGGCTCTCTGCACATATTCGCAGTTTGAAATTGCGACTTGTTTATGCCCAACATATGCCAAGTACTAAAAGCGGCGTTTGGTCACATCTGTCCCAATCCCCCCTGCAGTTTTCAAAATATCCCAAACATCTCAATTTCATGGCCTGAGCCATATTTTCGAGCAAAATGCTGGCTCTCTGCACGTATTCGCAGATTGAATTTATGACTTTTTATTCCCAACATATGCCAAGTCCTTAAAGTGGGAGTGAGTCACATTTTGCTCAAACTCCCCTGCAGTTTTCGAAATATCCCAAATATCCCAATTTCGAGGCCTGAGCCATATTTTGGAGCCTAATTCTGGCTCTCTGCACATATTCGCAGTTTGAAATTACGAATTTTTATACCCAACATATGCCAAGTACTGAAAGAGGCAGTGAGTCACATTTTGCAGAAACTCCCCTTGCAGTTTTCAAAATATCCCAAACATCCCAATTTCGAGGCCTGAGCCATATTTTGGAGTCAAATTCTGGCTCTCTGCACGTATTCGCAGTTTGAAATTTCTACTTTTTATACCCAACATAAGCCAAGTACTGAAAGAGGCAGAGAGTCACATTTTGCAGAAACTCCCCTGCAGTTTTCAAAATATCCCAAATATTCCTATTTCGAGGCCTGAGCTATATTTTGGAGCCAAACTCTGGCTCTCAGCACGTATTCGCAGTTTGAAATTACGAATTTTTATACACAACATATGCCAAGTACTGAAAGCGGCGTTTGGTCATATTTGTCCCAAACCCCCCCGCAGTGTTCAAAATATCCCAAACATCCTAATTTCGAGGCCTGAGCAATATTTTGGAGCAAAATTCTGGCTCTCAGCACGTATTCGCAGTTTGAAATTACGAATTTTTATACACAACATATGCCAAGTACTGAAAGCGGCGTTTGGTCACATTTGTCCCAATCCCCCCCTGCAGTTTTCAAAATATCCCAAACATCCCAATTTCGAGGCCTCAGCAATATTTTGGAGCCAAATTCTGGCTCTATGCACGTATTCGCGGTTTGAAATTACGACATTTTATACCCAACATATGCCGAGTCCTGAAAGCGGCAGTGAGTCACATTTCGAACAAACTCCCCTGCAGTTTTCGAAATATCCTAAATATCCCAATTTCGAGGCCTGAGCCATATTTTGGAGCCAAATTCTGGCTCTCTGGACATACTCGCAGTTTAAAATTACGACTTTTTATACCCACCATATGCCAATGCGTTTGGTCACATTTGTCTCAATCCCCCCTGCAATTTTCAAAATATCCCAAACATCCCAATTTCGAGGCCTGAACCATATTTTGGAGCCAAATTCTGGCTCTCTGCACGTATTCGCAGTTTGAAATTACGACTTTTTTATACCTTACATATGCCAAGTACTGAAAGCGGCGTTTGGTCACATTTGTCCCAAACCCCCCGAGCAGTTTTCAAAATATCCCAAACATCCCAATTTCGAGGCCTGAGCCATATTTTGGAGCCAAATTCTGGCTCTATGCACGTATTCGCAGATTGATATTACGAATTTTTATACCCAACATATGCCAAGTCCTGAAAGCGGCAGTGAGTCACATTTTGCACAAACTCCCCTGCAGTTTTCGAAATATCCAAAATATCCCAATTTCGAGGCCTGAGCCATATTTTGGAGCCAAATTCTGGCTCTCTGCATGTAATCGCATTTTGAAATTAGGACTTTTTTAAACCCAACATATGCCAATGCGTTTGGTCACATTTGTCTCAATCCCCCCTGCAGTTTTCAAAATATCCCAAACATCCCAATTTCGAAGCCTGAGCCATATTTTGGAGCCAAATTCTGGCTCTCTCCACGTATTCGCAGTTTGAAATTAGGACTTTTTTAAACCCAACATATGCCAATGCGTTTGGTCACATTTGTCTCAATCCTCCCTGCAGTTTTCTAAATATCTCAAACATCCCAATATCGAGGCCTGAGTCATATTTTGGAGCACACGTCTGGCTCTCTGCACGTATTCGCAGTTTGAAATTACGACTTTTTATACCCAACATATGCCAAGTACTAAAAGTGGCAGTGAGTCACATTTTGCGCAAACTCCCCTGCAGTTTTCAAAATATCCCAAACATCCCAATTTCGAGGCCTGAGCCATATTTTGTAGCCAAATTTTGGCTCTCTGCACGTATTCGCAGTTTGCAATTACGACTTTTTATACCCAACTTATGCCAAGTACTGAAAGCGGCGTTTGGTCACATCTGTCCCAATCCCCCCTGCAGATTTCAAAATATCCCAAACATCTCAATTTCAAGGCCTGAGCCATATTTTGGAGCCAAATTCTGGCTCTCTGCACGTATTCGCAGTTTGAAATTACGACTTTTTATACCCAACTTATGCCAAGTACTGAAAGCGGCGTTTGGTCACATTTGTCCCAAAGCTCCCTGCAGTTTTCAAAATATCCCAAACATGCTAATTTTAAGGCCTGAGCCATATTTTGGAGCCAAATGCTGGCTCTCTGCACGTATTCGCAGTTTGAAATTACGGTTTTATATACCCAACATATGCAAAGTACTGAAAGCGACGTTTGGTCATATTTGTCCCAAACCTCCCTGCAGTTTTCAAAATATCCCGAACATCCCAATTTCGATGCCTGAGCCATATTTTGGAGCCAAATTCTGGCTCTATGCACGTATTCGCATTTTGAAATTACGACTTTTTTATACCCAACATATGCCAATGCGTTTGGTCACATTTGTCTCAATCCCCCCTGCAGTTTTCAAAATATCCCAAACATCCCAATTTCGAGGCCTGAGCCATTCTTTGGAGCCAAATTCAGGCTCTCTGCACGTATTCGCAGTTTGAAATTACGACTTTTTATACCCAACATATGCCAAGTACTGAAAGCGGCATTTGGTCACATTTGTCCCAAACTTCCCTGCAGTTTTCAAAATATCCCAAAAATCCCAATATCAAGGACTGAGCCATATTTTGGAGCCAAATTCTGGCTCTATGCACGTATTCGCAGTTTGAAATTAAGACTTTTTATACCCAACATATACCAAGTCCTGAGAGTGGCAGTGAGTCACATTTTGCACAAACTTCCCTGCTGTTTTCGAAATATCCCAAATATCCCAATTTCGAGGCCTGAGCCATATTTTGGAGCCAAATTCTGGCTTTCTGCACGTATTCGCAGTTTGAAATTGCGACTTTTTTATACCCAACTACAAGTACTGAAAGCGGCGTTTGGTAACATTTGGAGCAATCCCCCCTGCAGTTTTCAAAATATCCCAAACATCCCAATTTTAAGGCCTGATTCACATTTTGGAGCCAAATTCTGGCTCTCTGCACGTATTCGCAGTTTGAAATTACGATTTTTTATACCCAATATATGCCAAGTAATGAAAGCGGTAGTGAGTCACATTTTGAACAAACCCCCCTGCAGTTTTCAAAATATCCCAAATATCCCAATTTCGAGGCCTGAGCCATATTTTGGAGCAAAATTCTGGCTCTCTGCACGTGTTCGCGGTTTGAAATTTCGATTTACATACCCAACATATGCCAAGTACTGAAAGTGGTAGTTAGTCACATTTTGCACAAACTCCCCTGCAGTTTTCAAAATATCCCAAACATCCAAATTTCGAGGCCTGAGCCATATTTTGTAGCCAAATTCTGGCTCTCAGCACGTATTCGCAGTTTGAAATTATGACTTTTTATACCCAACAAATGCCAAGTACTGAAAGCGGTGTTTGGACACATTTGTCCCAAACCTCCCTGCGACTTTCAAAATATCCTAAACATGCTAATTTCGAGGCCTGACCCATAGTTTAGAGCAAAATTCTGGCTCTCTGCACGTATTCGCAGTTTGAAATTACGACTTTATATACCCAACATATGCCAAGTCCTGAAAGCGGCAGAGAGTCACATTTTGCACAAACTCCCCTGCAGTTTTCGAAATATCCCAAATATCCCAATTTCGAGGCCTGAGCCATATTTTGGAGCAAAATGCTGGCTCTCTGCACGTATTCACAGTTTGAAATTGCGACTTGTTTATGCCCAACATATGCCAAGTACTAAAAGCGGCGTTTGGTCACATCTGTCCCAATCCCCCCTGCAGTTTTCAAAATATCCCAAATATCCCAATTTCGAGGCCTGAGCCATATTTTGGAGCCAACTTCTGGCTCTCTGCACGTATTCGCAGTATGAAATTACGAATTTTTTATACGCAGTATGAAATTACGATTTTTTTATACCCAACATATGCCAAGTACTGAAAGCGGCGTTTGGTAACATTTGTCCCAAACCTCCCTGCAGTTTTCAAAATATCCCAAACATCACATATCAAGGCCTGAGCCATATTTTGGAGCCAAATTCTGGCTCTCTGCACGTATTCGCAGTTTAATATTACGATTTTTATACCCAACATATGCCAAGTACTGAAAGGGGCAGTGAGTCACATTTTGCACAAACTCCCCTGCAGTTTTCGAAATATCCCAAACATCCCAATTTCGAGGTGTGAGCCATATTTTTGAGCCAAACTCTGGCTCTCTGCACGTATTCGCAGTTTGAAATTACGACTTTTTTATACCCAACGTATGCCAAGTACTGAAAGCGGCGTTTGATCACATTTGTCCCAAACCCCCCTGCAGTTTTCAAAATATCCCAAACATCCCAATTTTGAGGCCTGAGCCATATTTTGGAGCCAAATTCTGGCTCTCTGCACGTATTCGCAGTATGAAATTACGACTTTTTATACCCAACATATGCCAAATACTGAAAGCGGCAGTGAGTCACATTTTGCTCAAACTCCCCTGCAGTTTTCAAAATATCCCAAACATCCCACTTTCAAGGCCTGAGCAATATTTTGGAGCCAAATTCTGGCTCTATGCACGTATTCGCAGTATGAAATTACGAATTTTTTATACCCAACATATGCCAAGTGTTGAAAGCGGCGATTGGTTATATTTGTCCCAAACCTCCCAGCAGTTTTCAAAATATCCCAAACATCCCAATTTTGAGGCCTGAGCCATATTTTGGAGCCTAATTCTGGCTCTATGCACGTATTCGCAGTTTGAAATTACGACATTTTATACCCAACATATGCCAAGTCTTGAAAGCGGCAGTGAGTCACATTTCGCACAAACTCCCCTGCAGTTTTCGAAATATCCCAAATATCCTAATTTCGAGGACTGAGCCATATCTTGGAGCCAAATGCTGGCTCTCTGCACGTATTCGCAGTTTGAAATTACGACTTTTTTATGCCCAACATATGCCAAGTACTGAACGCGGCATTTGGTCACATTTGTCCCAATCCCCCCACTGTAGTTTTCAAAATGTCCCAAACATCCCTATTTCGAGGCCTGAGCCAAATTTTGGAGCCAAATTCTGGCTCTATGCATGTATTCGTGGTTTGAAATGACGACATTTTATACCCAACATATGCCAAGCCCTGAAAGCGGCAGTGAGTCACATTTCGCACAAACTCCCCTGCAGTTTTCGAAATATCCCAAATATCCCAATTTCGAGGACTGAGCCATATTTTGGAGCCAAATTCTGGCTCTCTGCACGTATACGCAGTTTGAAACTACGACTTTTTTATACCCAACATATGCCAAGTACTGAAAGCGGCGTTTGGTTACAATTGTCCCAAACCTCCCTGCAGTTTTCAAAATATCCCAAACATCACAATATCGAGGCCTCAGCCATATTTTGGAGCCAAATTCTGGCTCTCTGCACGTATTCGCAGTTTGATATAAGGATTTTTATACCCAACATATGCCAAGTACTGAAAGCGGCAGTGAGTCACATTTTGCACAAACTCCCCTGCAATTTTCGAAATATCATAAATATCCCAATTTTGAGGCATGAGCCATATTTTTGAGCCAAATTCTGGCTCTCTGCACGTATTCGCAGTTTGAAATTACGACTTTTTTATACCCAATTTATGCCAAGTACTGAAAGCGGCGTTTGGTAACCTTTGTCCCAAACCCTCCTGCAGTTTTCAAAATATCTCAAACATCGCAATTTTGAGGCCTGAGCCATATTTTGGAGCCAAATTCTGGCTCTATGCACGTATTCGCAGATTGAAATTACGACTTTTTATACCCAACATATGCCAATTCCTGAACGCGGCAGTAAGTCACATTTTGCACAAACTTCCTTCCAGTTTTCGAAATATCCCAAATATCCCAATTTCGAGGCCTGAGCCATATTTTGGAGCCAAATTCTGGCTCTCTGCACGTATTCGCAGTTTGAAATTACGACTTTTTATACCCCACATATGCCAAGAACTGAAAGCGGCAGTGAGTCACATTTTGCTCAAACTCCCCTGCAGTTATCAAAATATCCCAAACATCCCAATTTCGAGGACTGAGCAATATTTTGGAGCCAAATTCTGGCTCTATGCACGTATTCGCAGTATGAAATTACGATTTTTTTATACCCAACGTATGACAAGTGTTGAAAGCGGCGTTTGGTTATATTTGTCCCAAACCTCCCAGCAGTTTTCAAAATATCCCAAACATCCCAATTTCGAGGCCTGAGCCATATTTTGGAGCCATATTCTGGCTCTCTGCACGTATTCGCAGTTTGAAATTACGAATTTTTATACCCAACATATGCCAAGTCCTGAAAGCGGCGGCGAATCAAATTTTGCACAAACTCCCCTACAGTTTTCGAAATATCCCAAATATCCCAATTTCGAGGCCTGAGCCATATTTTGGAGCCAACTTCTGGCTCTCTGCACGTATTCGCAGTATGAAATTACAAATTTTTTATACCCAACATATGCCAAGTACTGAAAGCGCCGTTTGGTTACATTTGTCCCAAACCTCCCTGCAGTTTTCAAAATATCCCAAACATCACAATATCGAGGCCTGAGCCATATTTTGGAGCCAAATTCTGGCTCTCTGCTCGTATTCGCAGTTTGATATTACGATTTTTATACCCAACATATGCCAAGTACTGAAAGGGGCAGTGAGTCACATTTTGCACAAACTCCCCTGCAGTTTTCGAAATATCCCAAACATCCCAATTTCGAGGTGTGAGCCATATTTTGGAGCCAAACTCTGGCTCTCTGCACGTATTCGCAGTTTGAAATTACGACTTTTTTATACCCAACGTATGCCAAGTACTGAAAGCAGCGTTTGGTCACATTTGTCCCAAACCCCCCCTGCAGTTTTCAAAATATCCCAAACATCCCACTTTCAAGGCCTGAGCCATATTTTAAAAGCCAAATTCAAGCTCTCTGCACGTTTTCGCAGTTTGAATTTACGACTTTTTATACCCAACATATGCCAAGTTCTGAAAGCGGCGTTTGGTCATATTTGTCCCAAACCCTCCTTCAGTTTTCAAAATATCCCAAACATCCCAATTTCGAGGACTGAGCAATATTTTGGAGCCAAATTCTGGCTCCATGCACGTATTCGCGGTTTGAAATTACGACATTTTATACCCAACATATGCTAAGTCCTGAAAGCAGAAGTGAGTCAAATTTCGCACAAACTCCCCTGACAGTTTTCGAAATATCCCAAATATCCCAATTTCGAGGCCTGAGCCATATTTTGGAGCCAACTTCTGGCTCTCTGCACATATTCACAGTATGAAATTACGAATTTTTTATACCCAACATATGCCAAGTACTGAAAGCGGTGTTTGGTCACATTTGTCCCAAAACCCCCCCCCCCCCTGCAGTTTTCAAAATATCCCAAACATCCCAATTTCGAGGCCTTAGCCATATTTTAGAGCCAAATTCTGGCTCTATGCACGTATTCGCGGTTTGAAATTACGACATTTTATACCCAACATATGCCAAGTCTTGAAAGCGGCAGTGAGTCACATTTCGCACAAACTCCCCTGGAGTTTTCGAAATATCCCAAATATCCCAATTTCGAGGCCTGAGCCATATTTTGGAGCCATATTCTGGCTCTCTGCACGTATTCGAAGTTTGAAATTACGACTTTTTTATACCCAACATATGCCAAGTCTTGAAAGCGGCAGTGAGTCACATTTCGCACAAACTCCCCTGCAGTTTTCAAAATATCCCAAACATCCCAATTTCGAGGCCTGAGCCATATTTTGGAGCCAAATTCTGGCTCTCTGCACGTATTCGCAGTTTGAAATTACGACTTTTTTATACCCAACATATGCCAAGTACTGAAAGCAGCGTTTGGTCACATTTGTCCCAAACCCCCCCTGCAGTTTTCAAAATATCCCAAACATCCCAATTTCGAGGCCTTAGCCATATTTTGGAGCCAAATTCTGGCTCTCTGCACGTATTCGCAGTTTGAAATTACGACTTTTTATACCCAACATATGCCAATTACTGAGAGCGGCAGTGAGTCACATTTTGCTCAAACTCCCCTGCAGTTTTCAAAATATCCCTAACATCCCACTTTCATGGCCTGAGCCATATTTTGGAGCCAAATTCAAGCTCTCTGCAAGTATTCGCAGTTTGAAATTATGACTTTTTATACCCAACATATGCCAAGTTCTGTAAGCAGCGTTTGGTCATATTTGTCCCAATCCCCCCTGCAGTTTTCAAAATATCCCAAACTACCCAATTTCGAGGACTGAGCAATATTTTGGTGCCAAATTCTGCCTCTATGCACGTATTCGCAGTTTGAAATTTCGACTTTTTATACCCAACATATGCCAAGTGTTGAAAGTGGCGTTTGGTTATAGTTGTCCCAAACCTCCCTGCAGTTTTCAAAATATCCCAAACATCACAATATCGAGGCCTGAGCCATATTTTGGAGCCAAGTTCTGGCTCTCTGCACGTATTCGCAGTTTGATATTACGATTTTTATACCCAACATATGCTAAGTACTGAAAGCGCCAGTGAGTCACATTTTGCACAAATTCCCCTGCAGTTTTCGAAATACCCCAAAAATCCCAATTTCGAGGCGAGAGCCATATTTTGGAGCCAAACTCAGGCTCTGCACGTATTCACAGTTTGAAATTACGACTTTTTTATACCCAACATATGTCAAGTACTGAAAGCGGCAGTGAGTCACATTTCGCACAAACTCCCCTGCAGTTTTCGAAATATCCCAAATATCCCAATTTCAAGGACTGAGCAATATTTTGGAGCCAAATTCTGGCTCTATGCACGTATTCGCAGTTTGAAATTACGAATTTTTATACCCAACATATGCCAAGTCCTGAAAGCGGCAGTGAGTCAAATTTTGCACAAACTCCCCTACAGTTTTCGAAATATCCCAAATATCCCAATTTCGAGGCCTGAGCCATATTTTGGAGCCAACTTCTGGCTCTCTGCACGTATTCGCAGTATGAAATTACGAATTTTTTATACCCAACATATGCCAAGCACTGAAAGCGGCGTTTGGTAACATTTGTCCCAAACCTCCCTGCAGTTTTCAAAATATCCCAAACATCACATATCGAGGCCTGAGCCATATTTTGGAGCCAAATTCTGGCTCTCTGCACGTATTCGCAGTTTAATATTACGATTTTTATACCCAACATATGCCAAGTACTGAAAGAGGCAGTGAGTCACATTTTGCACAAACTCCCCTGCAGTTTTCGAAATATCCCAAACATCCCAATTTCGAGGTGTGAGCCATATTTTTGAGCCAAACTCTGGCTCTCTGCACGTATTCGCAGTTTGAAATTACGACTTTTTTATACCCAACGTATGCCAAGTACTGAATGCGGCGTTTGGTCACATTTGTCCCAAACCCCCCTGCAATTTTCAAAATATCCCAAACATCCCAATTTCGAGGCCTGAGCCATATTTTGGAGCCAAATTCTGGCTCCATGCACGTATTCGCAGTTTGAAATTACGATTTTTTATACCCAATATATGCCAAGTAATGAAAGCGGTAGTGAGTCACATTTCCCACAAACTCCCCTGCAGTTTTCGAAATATCCCAAACATCCCAATTTTGAGGCCTGAGCCATATTTTGGAGCCAAATTCCGGCTCTCTGCACGTATTCGCAGTTTGATATTACGATTTTTATACCCAACATATGCCAAGTACTGAAAGCGCCAGTGAGTCACATTTTGCACAAATTCCCCTGCAGTTTTCGAAATATCCCAAATATCCCAATTTCGAGGCCTGAGCCATATTTTGGAGCCAAACTCAGGCTCTCTGCACGTATTCACAGTTTGAAATTACGACTTTTTTATTCCCAACATATGTCAAGTACTGAAAGCGGCAGTGAGTTACATTTCGCACAAACTCCCCTGCAGTTTTCGAAATATCCCAAATATCCCAATTTCGAGGCTTGAGCAATATTTTGGAGCCAAATTCTGGCTCATTGTACGTATTCGCAGTTTGAAATTACGACCTTTTTTATGCCCAACATATGCCAAGTACTGAATGCGGCGTTTGGTCACATTTTTCCCAAACCGTCCGTGCAGTTTTCAAAATATCCCAAACATCCCAATTTCAAGGACTGAGCAATATTTTGGAGCCAAATTCTGGCTCTATGCACGTATTCGCAGTTTGAAATTACGAATTTTTATACCCAACATATGCCAAGTACTGAAAGCGTTGTTTGATCACATTTGTCCCAAACCCCCCTGCAGTTTTCAAAATATCCCAAACATCCCAATTTTGAGGCCTGAGCCATATTTTGGAGCCAAATTCTGGCTCTCTGCACGTATTCGCAGTATGAAATTACGACTTTTTATACCCAACATATGCCAAATACTGAAAGCGGCAGAGAGTCACATTTTGCTCAAACTCCCCTGCAGTTTTCAAAATATCCCAAACATCCCACTTTCAAGGCCTGAGCAATATTTTGGAGCCAAATTCTGGCTCTATGCACGTATTCGCAGTATGAAATTACGAATTTTTTATACCCAACATGTGCCAAGTGTTGAAAGCGGCGTTTGGTTATATTTGTCCCAAACCTCCCAGCAGTTTTCAAAATATCCCAAACATCCCAATTTTGAGGCCTGAGCCATATTTTGGAGCCTAATTCTGGCTCTATGCACGTATTCGCGGTTTGAAATTACGACATTTTATACCCAACATATGCCAAGTCTTGAAAGCGGCAGTGAGTCACATTTCGCACAAACTCCCCTGCAGTTTTCGAAATATCCCAAATATCCTAATTTCGAGGACTGAGCCATATTTTGGAGCCAAATGCTGGCTCTCTGCACGTATTCGCAGTTTGAAATTACGACTTTTTTATGCCCAACATATGCCAAGTACTGAACGCAGCATTTGGTCACATTTGTCCCAATCCCCCCACTGTAGTTTTCAAAATATCCCAAACATCCCTATTTCGAGGCCTGAGCCAAATTTTGGAGCCAAATTCTGGCTCTATGCATGTATTCGTGGTTTGAAATGACGACATTTTATACCCAACATATGCCAAGCCCTGAAAGCGGCAGTGAGTCACATTTCGCACAAACTCCCCTGCAGTTTTCGAAATATCCCAAATATCCCAATTTCGAGGACTGAGCCATATTTTGGAGCCAAATTCTGGCTCTCTGCACGTATACGCAGTTTGATATTAGGATTTTTATACCCAACATATGCCAAGTACTGAAAGCGGCGTTTGGTTACATTTGTCCCAAACCTCCCTGCAGTTTTCAAAATATCCCAAACATCACAATATCGAGGCCTCAGCCATATTTTGGAGCCAAATTCTGGCTCTCTGCACGTATTCGCAGTTTGATATTAGGATTTTTATACCCAACATATGCCAAGTACTGAAAGCGGCAGTGAGTCACATTTTGCACAAACTCCCCTGCAAGTTTCGAAATATCATAAATATCCCAATTTTGAGGCCTGAGCCATATTTTTGAGCCAAATTCTGGCTCTCTGCACGTATTCGCAGTTTGAAATTACGAATTTTTTATACCCAATTTATGCCAAGTACTGAAAGCGGCGTTTGGTAACCTTTGTCCCAAACCCTCCTGCAGTTTTCAAAATATCTCAAACATCGCAATTTCGAGGCCTGAGCCATATTTTGGAGCCAAATTCTGGCTCTATGCACGTATTCGAGGCTTGAAATTACGATATTTTATACCCAACATATGCCAAGTCCTGAAACCGGCAGTGAGTCACATTTCGCACAAACTCCCCTGCAGTTTTCGAAATATCCCAAATATCCAAATTTCGAGGCCTGAGCCATATTTTGGAGCCAAATTCTGGCTCTATGCACGTATTCGCAGATTGAAATTACGACTTTTTATACCCAACATATGCCAATTCCTGAAAGCGGCAGTAAGTCACATTTTGCACAAACTCCCCTGCAGTTTTCAAAATATCCCAAACATCCCACTTTCGAGGCCTGAGCCATATTTTGGAGCCAAATTCAAGCTCTCTGCACGTATTCGCAGTTTGAAATTACAACTTTTTATACGCAACATATGCCAAGTTCTGAAAGCGGCGTTTCGTCTCTTTGGTCCCAAACCCCCCTGCCGTTTTCAAAATATCCCAAACATCCCAATTTCGAGGACAGAGCAATATTTTTCAGCCAAATTCTGGCTCTATGCACGTATTCGCAGTTTGAAATTACGACTTTTTATACCCAACATATGCCAAGTCCTGAAAGCGGCAGTGAGTCAAATTTTGTACAAACTCCCCTGCAGTTTTCGAAATATCCCAAATATCCCAATATCGAGGCCTGAGCCATATTATGGAGCCAAATTCTGGCTCTCTCCAAGTATTCGCAGTTTAATATTACGATTTTATACCCAACATATGCCAAGTACTGAAAGCGGCAGTGAGTCACATTTTGCACAAACTCCCCTGTAGTTTTCGAAATATCCCAAACATCCCAATTTCGAGGCCTGAGCCTTATTTTGGAGCCAAACTCTGGCTCTCTCCACGTATTCGCAGTTTGAAATTACGATTTTTTTATACCCAATATATGCCAAGTACTGAAAGCGGCGTTTGGTAACATTTGTCCCAAACCCCCCCTGCAGTTTTCAAAATATCACAAACTTCCCAATTTCGAGGCCTGAGCAATATTTTGGAGCCAAATTCTGGCTCTATGCACGTATTCGCGGTTTGAAATTACGATATTTTATACCCAACATATGCCAAGTCCTGAAAGCGGCAGTGAGACACATTTCACACAAACTGCACTGCAGTTTTCAAAATATCCCAAATATCCCAATTTCGAGGCCTGAGCAATATTTGGGAGCCAAATTCTGGCTCTCTGCACGTATTCACAGTTTGAAATTACGGCTTTTTTATGCCCAACATATGCCACGTACTGAAAGCGGTGTTTGGTCACATTTGTCCCAAACCCCCCCCCCCCCTGCAGTTTTCAAAATATCCCAAATATCCCAATTTCGAGTCCTGAGCAATATTTGGGAGCCAAATTCTGGCTCTTTGCACGTATTCGCAGATTGAAATTACGACTTTGTATACCTAACATATGCCAAGTACTGTAAGAGACGTTTGGTCATATTTGTCCCAAACCTCACTGCAGTTTTCAAAATATCTCAAACATCCCAATTTCGACGCCTGAGCCATATTTTGGAGCCAAATTCTGGCTCTCTGCACGTATTCGCAGTTTGAAATTACGACTATTTATTCAAACATATGCCAAGTCCTGAAAGCGGCAGTGAGTCACATTTTGCACAAACTCCCTTGCAGTTTTCGAAATATCCCAAATATCTCAATTTCGACACCTGAGCCATATTTTGGAGCCAAATTCAAGCACTCTGCACGTATTCGCAGTTTGAAATTAGGACTTTTTATACCCAACATATGCAAAGTTCTGAAAGCGGCTTTTGGTCAAATTTGTCCCAAACCCCCCTGCAGTTTTCAAAATATCCCAAATATCCCAATTTCGAGACCTGAGCCATATTTTGGGCCAAACTCTGGCTCTCTGCACGTATTCGCAGTTTGAAATTACGAATTTTTTATACCCAATATATGCCAAGTACTGAAAGCGGCGTTTGGTAACATTTGTCCCAAACCCCCCTGCAGTTTTCAAAATATCCCAAACATCCCAATTTCGAGGCCTGAGCCATATTTTGGAGCCAAATTCTGGCTCTATGCACGTATTCACGGTTTGAAATTACGACATTTTATACCCAACATATGCCAAGTCTTGAAAGCGGCCGAGAGTCACATTTCGCACAAACTCCCCTGCAGTTTTCGAAATATCCCAAATACCCCAATTTCGAGGACTGAGCCATATTTTGGAGCCAAATGCTGGCTCTCTGCACGTATTCGCTGTTTGAAATTACGACTTTTTTATGCCCAACATATGCTAAGTACTAAACGCGGCATTTGGTCACATTTGTCCCCCCCCCCCCCTGTGGTTTTCAAAATATCCCAAACATCCCTATTTCGAGGCCTGAGCCAAATTTTGGAACCAAATTCTGGCTCTATGCACGTATTCGTGGTTTGAAATTACGACATTTTATACCCAACATATGCCAAGTACTGAAAGTGGCGTTTTGTCACATTTGTCCCAAACCTCCCTGCAGTTTTCAAAATATCCCAAACATCCCAATTTCGAGGCATGAGCCATATTTTGGAGCCAAATTCTGGCTCTATGCACGTATTCGCAGTTTGATATTACGATTTTTATACCCAACATATGCCAAGTACTGAAAGCGGCAGTGAGTCACATTTTGCACAAACTCCCCTGCAGTTTTCGAAATATCCCAAATATCCTAATTTCGAGGCCTGAGCTATATTTTGGAGCCAAATTCTGGCTCCCTGCACGTATTCGCAGTTTGAAACTACAACTTTTTTATACCCAACATATGCCAAGTACTGAAAGCGGCGTTTGGTTACATTTGTCCCAAACCTCCCTGCAGTTTTCAAAATATCCCAAACATCACAATATCGAGGCCTCAGCCATATTTTGGAGCCAAATTCTGGTTCTCTGCACGTATTCGCAGTTTGATATTACGATTTTTATACCCAACATATGCCAAGTACTGAAAGCGGCAGTGAGTCACATTTTGCACAAACTCCCCTGCAATTTTCGAAATATCATAAATATCCCAATTTTGAGGCCTGAGCCATATTTTTGAGCCAAATTCTGGCTCTCTGCACGTATTCGCAAACTCCCCAGCAGTTTTCGAAATATCCCAAACATCCCAATTTCGAGGCCTGAGCCATATTTTGGAGCCAAATTAAGGCTCTATGCACGTATTCGAGGTTTGAAATTACGATATTTTATACCCAACATATGCCAAGCCCTGAAAGCGGCAGTGAGTCACATTTCGCACAAACTCCACTGCATTTTTCGAAATATACTGAATATCCCTATTTTGAGGCCTGAGCCATATTTTGGAGCCAAATTCTGGCTCTCTGCACGTATACACAGTTTTAAATTACGACTTTTTATACCCAACATATGCCAAGTACTGAAAGTGGCGTTTGGTCACATTTGTCCCAAACCTCCCTGCAGTTTTCAAAATATCCCAAACATCCCAATTTCGAGGCATGAGCCATATTTTGGAGCCAAATTCTGGCTCTATGCACGTATTCGCAGTTTGATATTACGATTTTTATACCCAACATATGCCAAGTACTGAAAGCGGCGTTTCGTCACTTTTGTCCCAAACCTCCCTGCAGTTTTCAGAATATCCCAAACATCCCAATTTCAAGGCCTGAGCCATATTTTGGAGTCAAATTCTGGCTCTATGCACGTATTCGCAGATTAAAATTACGATTTTTATACCCAACATATGCCAAGTCCTGAAAGCGGCAGTGAGTCACATTTCCCACAAACTCCCCTGCAGTTTTCGAAATATCCCAAATATCCCAATTTTGAGGCCTGAGCCATATTTTGGAGCCAAATTCTGGCTCTCTGCACGTATTCGCAGTATGAAATTACGACTTTTTATACCCAACATATGTCAAGTACTGTAAGCGCCAGTGAGTCACATTTTGCACAAATTCCCCTGCAGTTTTCGAAATACCCCAAAAATCCCAATTTCGAGGCGAGAGCCATATTTTGGAGCCAAACTCAGGCTCTCTGCACGTATTCACAGTTTGAAATTACGACTTTTTTATACCCAACATATGTCAAGTACTGAAAGCGGCAGTGAGTCACATTTTGCACAAACTCCCCTGCAGTTTTCGAAATATCCCAAACATCCCAATTTCGAGGTGTGAGCCATATTTTTTAGCCAAACCCTGGCTCTCTGCACGTATTCGCAGTTTGAAATTACGACTTTTTTATACCCAACGTATGCCAAGTACTGAAAGCGGCGTTTGGTCACATTTGTCCCAAACCCCCCTGCAGTTTTCAAAATATCCCAAACATCCCAATTTTGAGGCCTGAGCCATATTTTGGAGCCAAATTCTGGCTCTCTGCACGTATTCGCAGTATGAAATTACGACTTTTTATACCCAACATATGCCAAATACTGAAAGCGGCAGTGAGTCACATTTTGCTCAAACTCCCCTGCAGTTTTCAAAATATCCCAAACATCCCACTTTCAAGGCCTGAGCCATATTTTGGAGCCAAATTCAAGCTCTCTGCACGTATTCGCAGTTTGAAATTCCTACTTTTTATAACCAACATATGCCAAGTTCTGTAAGCAGCGTTTGGTCATATTTGTCCCAAACCCCCCTGCAGTTTTCAAAATATTCCAAACTACCCAATTTCGAGGACTGAGCAATATTTTGGAGCCAAATTCTGGCTCTATGCACGTATTCGCAGTATGAAATTACGAATTTTTTATACCCAACATATGCCAAGTGTTGAAAGCGGCGTTTGGTTATATTTGTCCCAAACCTCCCAGCAGTTTTCAAAATATCCCAAACATCCCTATTTCGAGGCCTGAGCCATATTTTGGAGCCTAATTCTGGCTCTATGCACGTATTCGCGGTTTGAAATTACGACATTTTATACCCAACATATGCCAAGTCTTGAAAGCGGCAGTGAGTCACATTTCGCACAAACTCCCCTGCAGTTTTCGAAATATCCCAAATATCCTAATTTCGAGGACTGAGCCATATTTTGGAGCCAAATGCTGGCTCTCTGCACGTATTCGCAGTTTGAAATTACGACTTTTTTATGCCTAACATATGCCAAGTACTGAACGCGGCATTTGGTCACATGTGTCCCAATCCCCCCACTGTAGTTTTCAAAATATCCCAAACATCCCTATTTCGAGGCCTGAGCCAAATTTTGGAGCCAAATTCTGGCTCTATGCATGTATTCGTGGTTTGAAATGACGACATTTTATACCCAACATATGCGTATTATTATCTTTCAGGGGTATTTTATACCCCTGAAAGCGGCAGTGAGTCACATTTCGCACAAACTCCCCTGCAGTTTTCGAAATATCCCAAATATCCCAATTTCGAGGACTGAGCCATATTTTGGAGCCAAATTCTGGCTCTCTGCATGTATACGCAGTTTGATATTAGGATTTTTATACCCAACATATGCCAAGTACTGAAAGCGGCGTTTGGTTACATTTGTCCCAAACCTCCCTGCAGTTTTCAAAATATCCCAAACATCACAATATCGAGGCCTCAGCCATATTTTGGAGCCAAATTCTGGCTCTCTGCACGTATTCGCAGTTTGATATTAGGATTTTTATACCCAACATATGCCAAGTACTGAAAGCGGCAGTGAGTCACATTTTGCACAAACTCCCCTGCAATTTTCGAAATATCATAAATATCCCAATTTTGAGGCCTGAGCCATATTTTTGAGCCAAATTCTGGCTCTCTGCACGTATTCGCAGTTTGAAATTACGATTTTTTTATACCCAATTTATGCCAAGTACTGAAAGCGGCGTTTGGTAACCTTTGTCCCAAACCCTCCTGCAGTTTTCAAAATATCTCAAACATCGCAATTTCGAGGCCTGAGCCATATTTTGGAGCCAAATTCTGGCTCTATGCACGTATTCGAGGCTTGAAATTACGATATTTTATACCCAACATATGCCAAGTCCTGAAACCGGCAGTGAGTCACATTTCGCACAAACTCCCCTGCAGTTTTCGAAATATCCCAAATATCCAAATTTCGAGGCCTGAGCCATATTTTGGAGCCAAATTCTGGCTCTATGCACGTATTCGCAGATTGAAATTACGACTTTTTATACCCAACATATGCCAATTCCTGAAAGCGGCAGTAAGTCTCATTTTGCACAAACTTCCTTCCAGTTTTCGAAATATCCCAAATATCCCAATTTCGAGGCCTGAGCAATATTTTCGAGCCAAATTCTGGCTCTCTGCACGTATTCGCAGTTTGAAATTACGACTTTTTATACCCAACATATGCCAAGTACTGAAAGCAGCAGTGAGTCACATTTTGCACAAACTCCTCTGCAGTTTTCAAAATATCCCAAACATCCCACTTTCGAGGCCTGAGCCATATTTTGGAGCCAAATTCAAGCTCTCTGCACGTATTCGCAGTTTGAAATTACAACTTTTTATACGCAACATATGCCAAGTTCTGAAAGCGGCGTTTCGTCTCTTTGGTCCCAAACCCCCCTGCAGTTTTCAAAATATCCCAAACATCCCAATTTCGAGGACAGAGCAATATTTTTCAGCCAAATTCTGGCTCTATGCACGTATTCGCAGTTTGAAATTACGACTTTTTATACCCAACATATGCCAAGTCCTGAAAGCGGCAGTGAGTCAAATTTTGTACAAACTCCCCTGCAGTTTTCAAAATATCCCAAATATCCCAATTTCGAGGCCTGAGCAATATTTGGGAGCCAAATTCTGGCTCTCTGCACGTATTCACAGTTTGAAATTACGACTTTTTTATGCCCAACATATGCCACGTACTGAAAGCGGTGTTTGGTCACATTTGTCCCAAACCCCCCCTCCTGCAGTTTTCAAAATATCCCAAACATCCCAATTTCGAGGCCTGAGCAATATTATGGAGCCAAATTCTGGCTCTATGCACGTATTCGCGGTTTGAAATTACGATATTTTATACATAACATATGCCAAGCCCTGAAAGCGGCAGTGAGTCACATTTCACACAAACTCCCCTGCAGTTTTCGAAATATCCCAAATATCCCAATTTTGAGGCCTGATCCATATTTTGGAGCAAAATTCTGGCTCTCTGCACGTATTCGCAGTTTGAAATTACGACTTTATATACCCAACATATGCCAAGTACTGAAAGTGGCGTTTGGTTACATTTGTCCCAAACCTCCCTGCAGTTTCAAAATATCCCAAACATCCCAATTTCGAGGCCTGAGCCATATTTTGGAGCCAAATTCAAGCACTCTGCACGTATTCGCAGTTTGAAATTAGGACTTTTTATACCCAACATATGCAAAGTTCTGAAAGCGGCTTCTGGTCAAATTTGTCCCAAACCCCCCTGCAGTTTTCAAAATATCCCAAATATCCCAATTTCGAGACCTGAGCCATATTTTGGGCCAAACTCTGGCTCTCTGCACGTATTCGCAGTTTGAAATTACGAATTTTTTATACCCAATATATGCCAAGTACTGAAAGCGGCAGAGAGTCACATTTCGCAGAAACTCCCCTGCAGTTTTCGAAATATCCCAAATATCCCAATTTCGAGGACTGAGCCATATTTTGGAGCCAAATGCTGGCTCTCTGCACGTATTCGCTGTTTGAAATTACGACTTTTTTATGCCCAACATATGCCAAGTACTAAACGCGGCGTTTGGTCACATTTGTCCCAACCCCCCCCCCCCCTGTGGTTTTCAAAATATCCCAAACATCCCTATTTCGAGGCCTGAGCCAAATTTTGGAGCCAAATTCTGGCTCTATGCACGTATTCGTGGTTTGATATTACGATTTTTATGCCCAACATATGCCAAGTACTGAAAGCGGCAGTGAGTCACATTTTGCACAAACTCCCCTGCAGTTTTCGAAATATCCCAAATATCCTAATTTCGAGGCCTGAGCTATATTTTGGAGCCAAATTCTGGCTCTCTGCACGTATTCGCAGTTTGAAACTACAACTTTTTTATACCCAACATATGCCAAGTACTGAAAGCGGCGTTTGGTTACATTTGTCCCAAACCTCCCTGCAGTTTTCAAAATATCCCAAACATCACAATATCGAGGCCTCAGCCATATTTTGGAGCCAAATTCTGGCTCTCTGCACGTATTCGCAGTTTGATATTACGATTTTTATACCCAACATATGCCAAGCCCTGAAAGCGGCAGTGAGTAACATTTCGCACAAACTCCACTGCATTTTTCGAAATATACTAAATATCCCTATTTTGAGGCCTGAGCCATATTTTGGAGCCAAATTCTGGCTCTCTGCACGTATACACAGTTTGAAATTACGAATTTTTTATACCCAACATATGCCAAGTACTGAAAGCGGCGTTTGGTTACATTTGTCCCAAACCTCCCTGCAGTTTTCAAAATATCCCAAACATCACAATATCGAGGCCTCAGCCATATTTTGGAGCCAAATTCTGGCTCTCTGCACGTATTCGCAGTTTGATATTACGATTTTTATACCCAACATATGCCAAGTACTGAAAGCGGCAGTGAGTCACATTTTGCACAAACTCCCCTGCAATTTTCGAAATATCATAAATATCCCAATTTTGAGGCCTGAGCCATATTTTTGAGCCAAATTCTGGCTCTCTGCACGTATTCGCAAACTCCCCAGCAGTTTTCGAAATATCCCAAACATCCCAATTTCGAGGCCTGAGCCATATTTTGGAGCCAAATTCTGGCTCTATGCACGTATTCGAGGTTTGAAATTACGATATTTTATACCCAACATATGCCAAGCCCTGAAAGCGGCAGTGAGTCACATTTCGCACAAACTCCACTGCATTTTTCGAAATATACTAAATATCCCTATTTTGAGGCCTGAGCCATATTTTGGAGCCAAATTCTGGCTCTCTGCACGTATTCGCAGTTTGAAATTACGACTTTTTATACCCAACATATGCCAAGTCCTGAAAGCGGCAGTGAGTCACATCTCCCACAAACTCCCCTGCAGTTTTCGAAATATCCCAAATATCCCAATTTCGAGGCCTGAACCATAATTTGGAGCCAAATTCTGGGTCTCTGCACGTATTAGCAGTTTTTAATTGCAAATTTTATACTCAACATATGCCAAGTACTGAAAGCGGCATTTGGTCACATTTGTCCCAAACCTCCCTGCAGTTTTCAAAATATCCCAAACATGCTAATTTCGAGGCCTGAGAAATATTTTGAAGCCAAATTCTGGCTCTCTGCACGTATTCGCAGTTTGAAATTACGACTTTTTTTATGCCCAACATATGCCAAGTACTGAACGCGGCGTTTGGTCACATTTGTCCCAAACCCCCCGAGCAGTTTTCAAAATATCCCAAACATCCCAATTTCGAGGCCTGAGCCATATTTTGGAGCCAAATTCTGGCTCTATGCACGTATTCGCAGATTGATATTACGAATTTTTATACCCAACATATGCCAAGTCCTGAAAGCGGCAGTGAGTCACATTTTGCACAAACTCCCCTGCAGTTTTCAAAATATCCCAAACATCCAAATTTCGAGGCCTGAGCCATATTTTGTAGCCAAATTCTGGCTCTCTGCACGTATTCGCAGTTAGAAATTATGACTTTTTATACCCAACTTATGCCAAGTTCTGAAAGCAGCGTTTGGTCATATTTGTCCCAAACCCCCCTGCAGTTTTCAAAATATCCCAAATATCCCAATTTCGAGGCCCGAGCCATATTTTGGAGCCAAATTCTGGCTTTCTGCACGTACTCGCAGTTTGAAATTACGACTTTTTTATACCCAACATATGCCAAGTACTGAAAGTGGCAGTGACTCTCATTTTGCTAAACTCCCCTGCATTTTTCAAAATATCCTAAACATCTCAATTTCGAGCCCTGAGCCATATTTTGGAGCCAAATTCTGGCTTTTAGCACGTATTCGCAGTTTGAAATTATGACTTTTTATACCCAACAAATGCCAAGTACTGAAAGCGGTGTTTGGACACATTTGTCCCAAACCTGCCTGCGACTTTCAAAATATCCTAAACATGCTAATTTCGAGGCCTGACCCATAGTTTGGAGCAAAATTCTGGCTCTCTGCACGTATTCGCAGTTTGAAATTACGACTTTATATACCCAACATATGCCAAGTACTGAAAGCGGCGTTTGGTCACATTTGTCCGAAACCTCCCTGCAGTTTTCAAAATAATACAAACATCCCAATTTCGAGGCCTGAGCCAGAATTTTGGAGCCAAATTCTGGCTCTATGCACGAATTCGAAGATTGAAATTACGACTTTTTATACCCAACATATGCCAAGTCCTGAAAGCGGCAGAGAGTCACATTTTGCACAAACTCCCCTGCAGTTTTCGAAATATCCCAAATATCCCAATTTCGAGGCCTGAGCCATATTTTGGAGCAAAATGCTGGCTCTCTGCACGTATTCACAGTTTGAAATTGCGACTTGTTTATGCCCAACATATGCCAAGTACTAAAAGCGGCGTTTGGTCACATCTGTCCCAATCCCCCCTGCAGTTTTCAAAATATCCCAAATATCCCAATTTCGAGGCCTGAGCCATATTTTGGAGCAAAATGCTGGCTCTCTGCACGTATTCGCAGATTGAATTTATGACTTTTTATACCCAACATATGCCGAGTCCTGAAAGCGGCAGTGAGTCACATTTCGAACAAACTCCCCTGCAGTTTTCAAAATATCCCAAACATCCCAATTTCGAGGCCTCAGCAATATTTTGGAGCCAAATTCTGGCTCTATACACGTATTCGCGGTTTGAAATTACGACATTTTATACCCAACATATGCCGAGTCCTGAAAGCGGCAGTGAGTCACATTTCGAACAAACTCCCCTGCAGTTTTCGAAATATCCTAAATATCCCAATTTCGAGGCCTGAGCCATATTTTGGAGCCAAATTCTGGCTCTCTGCACATACTCGCAGTTTAAAATTACGACTTTTTATACCCAACATATGCCAATGCGTTTGGTCACATTTGTCTCAATCCCCCCTGCAATTTTCAAAATATCCCAAACATCCCAATTTCGAGGCCTGAGCCATATTTTGGAGCCAAATTCTGGCTCTCTGCACGTATTCGCAGTTTGAAATTATGGCTTTATATACCCAACATATGCCAAGTGCTGAAAGCGGCGTTTGGTCACATTTGTCCCAAACCTCCCTGCAGTTTTCTAAATATCCCAAACATCCCAATATCGAGGCCTGAGTCATATTTTGGAGCCAACGTCTGGCTCTCTGCACGTATTCGCAGTTTGAAATTACGACTTTTTATACCCAACATATGCCAAGTACTAAAAGCGGCGTTTGGTCACATCTGTCCCAATCCCCCCTGCAGTTTTCAAAATATCCCAAACATCTCAATTTCGAGGCCTGAGCCATATTTTGGAGCCAAATTCTGGCTCTATGCACGTATTTGCATTTTGAAATTACGACTTTTTTATACCCAACATATGCCAATGCGTTTGGTCACATTTGTCTCAATCCCCCCTGCAGTTTTCAAAATATCCCAAACATCCCAATTTCGAGGCCTGAGCCATTCTTTGGAGCCAAATTCAGGCTCTCTGCACGTATTCGCAGTTTGAAATTACGACTTTTTATACCCAACATATGCCAAGTACTGAAAGCGGCGTTTGGTCACATTTGTCCCAAACTTCCCTGCAGTTTTCAAAATATCCCAAAAATCCCAATATCAAGGACTGAGCCATATTTTGGAGCCAAATTCTGGCTCTATGCACGTATTCGCAGTTTGAAATTAAGACTTTTTATACCCAACATATACCAAGTCCTGTGAGTACAGTGAGTCACATTTTGCACAAACTTCCCTGCTGTTTTCGAAATATCCCAAATATCCCAATTTCGAGGCCTGAGCAATATTTTGGAGCCAAATCCTGGCTTTCTGCACGTATTCGCAGTTTGAAATTGCGACTTTTTTATACCCAACATATGGCAAGTACTGAAAGCGGCGTTTGGTCACATTTGTCCCAAACCCCCCAGCAGTTTTCAAAATATCCCAAACATCCCAATTTCGAGGCCTGAGCCATATTTTGGAGCAAAATTCTGGCTCTCTGCACATACTCGCAGTTTAAAATTACGACTTTTTATACCCAACATATGCCAATGCGTTTGGTCACATTTGTCCCAAACCCCCCCGCAGTTCTCGAAATATCCCAATTTCGAGGCCTCAGCAATATTTTGGAGCCAAATTCTGGCTCTTTGCACGTATTCGCGGTTTGAAATTACGACATTTTATACAGAACATATGCCGAGTCCTGAAAGCGGCAGTGAGTCACATTTCGAACAAACTCCCCTGCAGTTTTCGAAATATCCTAAATATCCCAATTTCGAGGCCTGAGCCATATTTTGGAGCCAAATTCTGGATCTCTGCACGTATTCGCAGTTTGATATTACGACTTTTTATACCTAACATATGCCAAGTACGTAAAGCGGCAGTGAGTCACATTTTGCACAAATTCCCCTGCAGTTTTCAAAATATCCCAAACATCCCAATTTCGAGGCCTGAGCCATATTTTGGAGCCAAATTCTGGCTCTCTGCACGTATTCGCAGTTTGAAATTTCGACTTTTTTATACCCAACATATGCCAAGTACTGAACGCGGCGTATGGTCACATTTGTCCCAAACCCCCCTTCAGTTTTCGAAATATCCTAAATATCCCAATATCGAGGCCTGAGCCGTATTTTGGAGCCAAATTCTGGCTCTCTGCACATATTCGCAGTTTAAAATTGCGACTTTTTTATACCCAACATATGACAAGTCTTGAAAACGGCGTTTGGTCACATTTAGCCCAATCCCCCCTTCAGTTTTCCAAATATCCCAAACATCCCAATTTTATGGCCTGATTCACATTTTGGAGCCAAATTCTGGCTCTCTGCACGTATTCGCACTTTGAAATTACGACTTTTTATACCCAACATTTGCCAAGTTCTGAAAGCGGCGTTTGGTCATATTTGTCCCAAACCCACCCGCAGTTTTTAAAATATCCCAAACATCCCAATTTCGAGGCCTGAGCCATATTTTAGAGCCAAATTCTGGCTCTATGCATGTATTAGCAGTTTAAAATTACGACTTTTTATACCCAACATTTGCCAAGTCCTGAAAGTGGCAGTGAGTCACATTTTGCACAAACTCCTCTGCAGTTTTCGAAATATCCTAAATATCCCAATTTCGAAGCCTGAGCCATATTTTGGACCCAAATTCTGGCTCTCTGCACGTACTCGCAGTTTGAAATTACTACTTTTTATACCCAACATATGCCAAGTACTGAAAGCAACGTTTGGTCACATTTGTCCCAAACCTCCCTGCAGTTTTCAAAATATCCCAAATATCCCAATTTTGAGGCCTGAGCTATATTTTATAGACAAATTCTGGCTCTCTGCACGTATTCGCATTTCGATATTACGACTTTTTATACCCAACATATGCCAAGTACTGAAAGCGGCAGTGAGTCACATTTTGCACAAACTCCCCTGCTGTTTTCGAAATATCCCAAATATCCCAATTTCGAGGCCTGAGCCATATTTTGGAGCCAAATTCTGGCTTTCTGCACGTATTCGCAGTTTGAAATTGCGACTTTTTTATACCCAACATATGGCAAGTACTGAAAGCGGCGTTTGGTCACATTTGTCCCAAACCCCCCCGCAGTTTTCAAAATATCCCAAACATCCCAATTTCGAGGCCTGAGCCATATTTTGGAGCAAAATTCTGGCTCTCTGCACATACTCGCAGTTTAAAATTACGACTTTTTATACCCAACATATGCCAATGCGTTTGGTCACATTTGTCCCAAACCCCCCCGCAGTTTTCGAAATATCCCAAATATCCCACTTTCGAGGCCTCAGCAATATTTTGGAGCCAAATTCTGGCTCTATGCACGTATTCGCGGTTTGAAATTACGACATTTTATACAGAACATATGCCGAGTCCTGAAAGCGGCAGAGAGTCACATTTCGAACAAACTCCCCTGCAGTTTTCGAAATATCCTAAATATCCCAATTTCGAGGCCTTAGCCATGTTTTGGAGCAAAATGCTGGCTCTCTGCACGTATTCACAGTTTGAAATTGCGACTTGTTTATGCCCAACATATGCCAAGTACTAAAAGCGGCGTTTGGTCACATCTGTCCCAATCCCCCCTGCAGTTTTCAAAATATCCCAAACATCTCAATTTCAAGGCCTGAGCCATATTTTGGAGCAAAATGCTGGCTCTCTGCACGTATTCGCAGATTGAATTTATGACTTTTTATACCCAACATATGCCGAGTCCTGAAAGCGGCAGTGAGTCACATTTCGAACAAACTCCCCTGCAGTTTTCAAAATATCCCAAACATCCCAATTTCGAGGCCTCAGCAATATTTTGGAGCTAAATTCTGGCTCTATGCACGTATTCGCGGTTTGAAATTACGACATTTTATACCCAACATATGCCGAGTCCTGAAAGCGGCAGTGAGTCACATTTCGAACAAACTCCCCTGCAGTTTTCGAAATATCCTAAATATCCCAATTTCGAGGCCTGAGCCATATTTTGGAGCCAAATTCTGGCTCTCTGCACATACTCGCAGTTTAAAATTACGACTTTTTATACCCAACATATGCCAATGCGTTTGGTCACATTTGTCTCAATCCCCCCTGCAATTTTCAAAATATCCCAAACATCCCAATTTCGAGGCCTGAGCCATATTTTGGAGCCAAATTCTGGCTCTCTGCACGTATTCACAGTTTGAAATTACGACTTTTTTATACCTTACATTTGCCAAGTACTGAAAGCGGCGTTTGGTCACATTTGTCCCAAACCTCCCTGCAGTTTTCTAAATATCCCAAACATCCCAATATCGAGGCCTGAGTCATATTTTGGAGCAAAATTCTGGCTCTCTGCACATACTCGCAGTTTAAAATTACGACTTTTTATACCCAACATATGCCAATGCGTTTGGTCACATTTGTCCCAAACCCCCCCGCAGTTCTCGAAATATCCCAATTTCGAGGCCTCAGCAATATTTTGGAGCCAAATTCTGGCTCTTTGCACGTATTCGCGGTTTGAAATTACGACATTTTATACAGAACATATGCCGAGTCCTGAAAGCGGCAGTGAGTCACATTTCGAACAAACTCCCCTGCAGTTTTCGAAATATCCTAAATATCCCAATTTCGAGGCCTGAGCCATATTTTGGAGCCAAATTCTGGATCTCTGCACGTATTCGCAGTTTGATATTACGACTTTTTATACCTAACATATGCCAAGTACGTAAAGCGGCAGTGAGTCACATTTTGCACAAATTCCCCTGCAGTTTTCAAAATATCCCAAACATCCCAATTTCGAGGCCTGAGCCATATTTTGGAGCCAAATTCTGGCTCTCTGCACGTATTCGCAGTTTGAAATTTCGACTTTTTTATACCCAACATATGCCAAGTACTGAACGCGGCGTATGGTCACATTTGTCCCAAACCCCCCTTCAGTTTTCGAAATATCCTAAATATCCCAATATCGAGGCCTGAGCCGTATTTTGGAGCCAAATTCTGGCTCTCTGCACATATTCGCAGTTTAAAATTGCGACTTTTTTATACCCAACATATGACAAGTCTTGAAAACGGCGTTTGGTCACATTTAGCCCAATCCCCCCTTCAGTTTTCCAAATATCCCAAACATCCCAATTTTATGGCCTGATTCACATTTTGGAGCCAAATTCTGGCTCTCTGCACGTATTCGCACTTTGAAATTACGACTTTTTATACCCAACATTTGCCAAGTTCTGAAAGCGGCGTTTGGTCATATTTGTCCCAAACCCACCCGCAGTTTTTAAAATATCCCAAACATCCCAATTTCGAGGCCTGAGCCATATTTTAGAGCCAAATTCTGGCTCTATGCATGTATTAGCAGTTTAAAATTACGACTTTTTATACCCAACATTTGCCAAGTCCTGAAAGTGGCAGTGAGTCACATTTTGCACAAACTCCTCTGCAGTTTTCGAAATATCCTAAATATCCCAATTTCGAAGCCTGAGCCATATTTTGGACCCAAATTCTGGCTCTCTGCACGTACTCGCAGTTTGAAATTACTACTTTTTATACCCAACATATGCCAAGTACTGAAAGCAACGTTTGGTCACATTTGTCCCAAACCTCCCTGCAGTTTTCAAAATATCCCAAATATCCCAATTTTGAGGCCTGAGCTATATTTTATAGACAAATTCTGGCTCTCTGCACGTATTCGCATTTCGATATTACGACTTTTTATACCCAACATATGCCAAGTACTGAAAGCGGCAGTGAGTCACATTTTGCACAAACTCCCCTGCTGTTTTCGAAATATCCCAAATATCCCAATTTCGAGGCCTGAGCCATATTTTGGAGCCAAATTCTGGCTTTCTGCACGTATTCGCAGTTTGAAATTGCGACTTTTTTATACCCAACATATGGCAAGTACTGAAAGCGGCGTTTGGTCACATTTGTCCCAAACCCCCCCGCAGTTTTCAAAATATCCCAAACATCCCAATTTCGAGGCCTGAGCCATAATTTGGAGCAAAATTCTGGCTCTCTGCACATACTCGCAGTTTAAAATTACGACTTTTTATACCCAACATATGCCAATGCGTTTGGTCACATTTGTCCCAAACCCCCCCGCAGTTTTCGAAATATCCCAAATATCCCACTTTCGAGGCCTCAGCAATATTTTGGAGCCAAATTCTGGCTCTATGCACGTATTCGCGGTTTGAAATTACGACATTTTATACAGAACATATGCCGAGTCCTGAAAGCGGCAGAGAGTCACATTTCGAACAAACTCCCCTGCAGTTTTCGAAATATCCTAAATATCCCAATTTCGAGGCCTTAGCCATGTTTTGGAGCAAAATGCTGGCTCTCTGCACGTATTCACAGTTTGAAATTGCGACTTGTTTATGCCCAACATATGCCAAGTACTAAAAGCGGCGTTTGGTCACATCTGTCCCAATCCCCCCTGCAGTTTTCAAAATATCCCAAACATCTCAATTTCAAGGCCTGAGCCATATTTTGGAGCAAAATGCTGGCTCTCTGCACGTATTCGCAGATTGAATTTATGACTTTTTATACCCAACATATGCCGAGTCCTGAAAGCGGCAGTGAGTCACATTTCGAACAAACTCCCCTGCAGTTTTCAAAATATCCCAAACATCCCAATTTCGAGGCCTCAGCAATATTTTGGAGCTAAATTCTGGCTCTATGCACGTATTCGCGGTTTGAAATTACGACATTTTATACCCAACATATGCCGAGTCCTGAAAGCGGCAGTGAGTCACATTTCGAACAAACTCCCCTGCAGTTTTCGAAATATCCTAAATATCCCAATTTCGAGGCCTGAGCCATATTTTGGAGCCAAATTCTGGCTCTCTGCACATACTCGCAGTTTAAAATTACGACTTTTTATACCCAACATATGCCAATGCGTTTGGTCACATTTGTCTCAATCCCCCCTGCAATTTTCAAAATATCCCAAACATCCCAATTTCGAGGCCTGAGCCATATTTTGGAGCCAAATTCTGGCTCTCTGCACGTATTCACAGTTTGAAATTACGACTTTTTTATACCTTACATTTGCCAAGTACTGAAAGCGGCGTTTGGTCACATTTGTCCCAAACCTCCCTGCAGTTTTCTAAATATCCCAAACATCCCAATATCGAGGCCTGAGTCATATTTTGGAGCCAACGTCTGGCTCTCTGCACGTATTCGCAGTTTGAAATTACGACTTTTTATACCCAACATATGCCAAGTACTAAAAGCGGCGTTTGGTCACATCTGTCCCAATCCCCCCTGCAGTTTTCAAAATATCCCAAACATCTCAATTTCGAGGCCTGAGCCATATTTTGGAGCCAAATTCTGGCTCTATGCACGTATTTGCATTTTGAAATTACGATTTTTTTATACCCAACATATGCCAATGCGTTTGGTCACATTTGTCTCAATCCCCCCTGCAGTTTTCAAAATATCCCAAACATCCCAATTTCGAGGCCTGAGCCATTCTTTGGAGCCAAATTCAGGCTCTCTGCACGTATTCGCAGTTTGAAATTACGACTTTTTATACCCAACATATGCCAAGTACTGAAAGCGGCGTTTGGTCACATTTGTCCCAAACTTCCCTGCAGTTTTCAAAATATCCCAAAAATCCCAATATCAAGGACTGAGCCATATTTTGGAGCCAAATTCTGGCTCTATGCACGTATTCGCAGTTTGAAATTAAGACTTTTTATACCCAACATATACCAAGTCCTGTGAGTGGCAGTGAGTCACATTTTGCACAAACTTCCCTGCTGTTTTCGAAATATCCCAAATATCCCAATTTTGAGGCCTGAGCCATATTTTGGAGCCAAATTCTGGCTTTCTGCACGTATTCGCAGTTTGAAATTGCTACTTTTTTATACCCAACATATGGCAAGTACTGAAAGCGGCGTTTGGTCACATTTGTCCCAAACCCCCCGCAGTTTTCAAAATATCCCAAACATCCCAATTTCGAGGCCTGAGCCATATTTTGGAGCAAAATTCTGGCTCTCTGCACATACTCGCAGTTTAAAATTACGACTTTTTATACCCAACATATGCCAATGCGTTTGGTCACATTTGTCCCAAACCCCCCCTGCAGTTCTCGAAATATCGCAAATATCCCAATTTCGAGGCCTCAGCAATATTTTGGAGCCAAATTCTGGCTCTATGCACGTATTCGCGGTTTGAAATTACGACATTTTATACAGAACATATGCCGAGTCCTGAAAGCGGCAGTGAGTCACATTTCGAACAAACTCCCCTGCAGTTTTCGAAATATCCTAAATATCCCAATTTCGAGGCCTGAGCCATATTTTGGAGCCAAATTCTGGCTCTCTGCACGTATTCGCAGTTTGAAATTTCAACTTTTTTATACCCAACATATGCCAAGTACTGATCTGCGGCGTTTGGTCACATTTGTCCCAAACCCCCCCTGCAGTTTTCAAAATATCCCAAACATCCCAATTTCGAGGCCTGAGCTATATTTTTGAGCAAAATTCTGGCTCACTGCACGTATTCGCAGTTTGAAATTATTACTTTTTATACCCAACATATGCCAAGATCTGAAAGCGGCAGTGAGTCACATTTTGCACAAACTCCCCTGCAGTTTTCGAAAAATCCCAAATATCCCAATTTCGAGGCCTGAGCCATATTTTGGAGCCAAATTCTGGCTCTCTGCACGTATTCGCAGTTTGATATTACGACTTTTTATAGCCAGCATATGCCAAGTACTGAAAGCGGCAGTGAGTCACATTTTGCACAAACTCCCCTGCAGTTTTCAAAATATCCCAAATATCCCAATTTCGAGGCCTGAGCCATATTTTGGAGCCAAATTCTGGCTCTCTGCACTTATTCACAGTTTGAAATAACGACTCTTTTATACCCTACATATGCCAAGTACTGAAAGCGGCGTTTGGTCACATTTGTCCCAAACCTCCCTGCAGTTTTCAAAATATCCCAAATATCTCAATTTCGAGGCCTGAGCCATATTTTTGAGCCAAATTCTGGCTCTCTGCACGTATTCGCAGTTTGATATTACGAATTTTTATACCCAACATATGCCAAGTACTGGACGAGGCAGTGAGTCACATTTTGCACAAACTCCCCTGCAGTTTTCAAAATATTGCAAACATCCCAATTTGGGACAAATATGACCAAACGCCGCTTTCAATACTTGGCATATGTTGGGTATAAAAAAGTCGCAATTTCAAACTTCGAATACGTGCAGAGAGCCAGAATTTGGCTCCAAAATATGGCTCAGGCCTCGAAATTGGGATGTTTGGGTTATTTTGAAAACTGCAGGGAGGTTTGGTACAAATGTGACCAAACGCCGCTTTCAGTACTTCGCATATGTTGGGTATAAAAAAGTCGTAATTTCAAACTGCGAATACGTGCAGAGAGCCAGAATTTGGCTCCAAAATATGGCTCACGCCTCGAAATTGGGATATTTTGGATATTTTGAAAACTGCAGGGAGGTTTGGGACAAATGTGACCAAACGCCGCTTTCAGTACTTCCCATATGTTGGGTATAAAAAAGTCGTAATATCAAACTGCAAATACGTGCAGAGAGCCAGAATTTGGCTCCAAAATATGGCTCAGGCCTCGAAATTGGGATATTTGGAATATTTTGAAAACTGCAGGGGAGTTTGTGCAAAATGTGACTCACTGCCGCTTTCAGTACTTGGCATATGTTGGGTATAAAAAATAACTTAAAATTTGGTAACTAGAAAAAGAGTAGTGCTCAGAACACTACCCTGGGGTACACCCTCATACTGCCTAAAAGAGGCAGAGAGAGTGGAACCAAGCTGCACACGAAAGGAACGACGAGAGAGGAAACTCTGGAGGAAGATAGGGAGATTCCCACATAGGCCAAAAGATTGAAGTTGAGACAGAATATGATACCGCCAGGTAATGTCTAAGTCTTTTCCAGGTCAAAAAGGACGGCAACAACGGAGGTCTTCGCAGGAACAGCAGTACGAATATAGACCTCCAAGTTTACCAGGATATCCGTTGTGCTGCGGCACTTGCGAAAACCAAATTGAGAAGGGGAGAGGTGGTGATAGTGCTCTAAGAACCACATCAAACGAACGTTAACCATACATTCAAAGAGCTTGGAGACAACTCGTGAGGGCAATAGGGCGGAAGTCCTTGGGGAATGACCTGAGAGGCCCTAGTTTCCAAATAGGGAGGACAACAGCATCGAGCCAGTCCTCAGAGACTGACGACGACTCCCAGACCTGATTGTACACTCAGTAAATACTGAGACGTGCACGGAGGGAGATGGCGTAGCATTTCATAATGAATAATGAATGCCTTCGGAGCCCGCCACCGTAGAACCGCAGAGAGCTAGGGCAGACTGAAGCTCAGAGAGAGAGAGAGAGAGAGGGGATCATTATAAGGAAGGCAAAGATGAGTACAGAAATCTAAAGGACGAGATTCAAGAATAGGCTTACGAAAAAGGAAGGATTGGGGAAGATGAGAACCAGAACTAACAGATGAAAAGTGGGAACCCAGTTCGGTCGCGACCTGCAACAGGTCCGCCACAAGAGCACCACGGAGGCGAAGGACCAGCGAGACATCGGGAACGAACTTACCCGCTATCTTGCGGATACGCTTCCAGACCAGTGGTAGAGGAGTTTCAGACGTAACGGTGGAGACATAAGACATCCAGGATGCACATTTAGCTGTACGGGTGGTCCTACGGGCCACCGCACTCGCCTTCCGAAACAAAACAAAAGACTCAACCGTTTGCCGGCGGCAATGTCTCTTCCAGGCTGCACGCTTACAGCGGACAGCCTGAGCTCAGTCCACATTCGACCAGGGAACACACTTTTGTGTTCCCCGAGAGGAAGAGCGAGGAATAGAGCGGAGGGCAGCGTCAAAGACAATGTCATGAAAAAGAAGGAGGGCGCGAGGGAGAGGCAGAATGGAGAGGTCGGAAATAGTAGCACGGAGAGTAAAGAGGCGCCAGTCAGGCTCGGCAAACCGCCACCTAGGGAAGGAGAGAGGAGGGTGAAAAGAGAAAAAGGTAACAAGGATAGGATAATGGTCACTGCCATGGAGGTCATCAAGGACCTGTCACCCGAAATCTAAGGAAAGGGATGACGAGCACAGAGAAAGATCGAGACAGGAAATGGAGCGAGTCCGAGAGTCCAAATGAGTGGGCTCACGAGAATTCAAAAGGGACAGGGAAGAAGAGAGGATGAAAGTTTCAAGGAGGCGACCCCGGGTGTTTGTCAGCACATCACCCCAAAGGGCATGACGACAATTCAAATCTTCCAGCAGGAGCACAGGCTCTGGCAAGGAGTCCAGGAGGTGTTTAAAATGGGGAAGAGAAAGTGGGACAGCAGGGGGGAGATAAATGGAACAAACCGTGTACCATTAAGCACAAAGACACAGTCAGCAGAACAGTGGAGAGGCGAGGAAAAAGTAAGGGGACGAAGGGAACATCTGAGCAAATCAAGAGAGCAGAAGAGTTATGGGCCCCAGCGACAGCTGGGAGGGGGGGGGGCCACGGAAGCGACCAGGACGAGCACCAAGCATCGGCTCCTGGAGACAGACACAAAGGGGCAAAAACTGTGAAATTAGAAGTGGGAGGTCAAGGAAATTGGCGTAATATCCACGTATGTTCCATTGAAGAATATACATTGACAAAAAGAGAAAGGATAGCAACAGAGAGCAAAAAAGAAACAAAGGTGAAAAAGGAACACAGCACGTTAAAGAAGCACAGGATCAGGGTCAGTGAAGTCAGGGTTAGGGGGCATGGGTAAACTGAGCATAGAAGGAGGGAAAGGAGTGGGAGGGCAGACCAGAGGTGGACGAGCAAGGTCTCGAGGAGGAGAAGAGGAAGAGGAGGAGGAGGGGCAGAAAGAGGGGGAGTGCACCTCAGCAAGGGCAGAAACTGAGACGGAACCGGGGGCTAAAGAAACCTCCACAGTTGGAACAGGGGGCTCCACCACCAAAGCGGGAGGGGAAGGAACGATAAAATCAGATATAGGGGCGAAGAAGAAAGCAAAGCCTTCATACTTACCAGGGAGGAGGAAAGAGAGGAGCCAGGTTTCTGCTTCTGACTCAAAGAGACTGGCGTCCCAGCACCAATGTACTGGCAACAGACTCTAGCGTCTCAATAGGAGGAGAAGAAGAGCGAGAGCGAACAACACGACCACCAGGAGAGCGATGGACATCGGCCGGCACAGTCAGGCGGCGTGGAGAGCCAAGAGACAGAGGAGAATGAAGGGAAGGAGGACCAGAGGGAGAGGAGAAAGAAGACACAGGAGACATGACAGACTGGGTAGAAAGAAGGGAAACCCTAAACAGAGAACCAGGAGGGGGACCCTACGGGACAGAAAGGAAGGAAACGGGGGAGGTGGTGGTGGACATGTCCGGGTCTAAGGCTTGGAAACGGTTGTGAGACTGAGGAAGGTGGGAAGGACGAGGAGAGGAAGAGCGCACCACGCGAGCATAGGAGACACCAGCGAAAGAGGGGAGACGATGAACTTGGCGCCGAGCCTCAGGAAAAGACAAACGGTCCCGGTGCTTCAAGTTTAGGACGGCCGCCTCAAGTTTGTAACGTATACACGTGTGGGAGAAGGTAAGGTGGGCCTCACCGTAATTGAGGCAGCGGGGGGCCTGGGGGGAAGTGCACACCAACTTAGAGTGACCCTCGCCTCCACACATGGGACAGAGGGAGAAAAGACTAGAGCATTTGAGGGCACCATGCCCAAACCTCCAACACTTATTGCAGAGCCGAGGAGATGGAATATACTCCTGGACGGAGCTTCTGGCACCAGCAAGAATGACAGAGGGCGGAAGGGTCCTACCATCAAAGGTAATCTTCACAACCCGGAGGGGTTGACGGCGACTACCACGAGGGGGACGAGTACACGTATCCACCTGGAGGACAGAATAACCCTGGGCCTCGAGGTTATGCTTGATATCCTCGTGGCAGTCTTTTAGATTCCTAACACTAGTTACAATATGGTGCAGGAGGAGAATAGTGCCAACACTGGCATTTAACTGAGCTTTCTTGGAGACCCGAACAGAGGTCTCACCAATGCAGGATAAGGCGGCCAAGTGGGTGGCCGCATCCTGAGAAGAAGCAGCAACGAAACGGGTACCAAGACCGGTGGGGTTGAAGGTAACAGAGACATCTACTGAATCTACAAAATGCCTATGAAGGGAAAAATCGTCAGGAGGAGTCGAATCTAAAGGATGGAGGTGAAAGTACTTAGTCCATGTAGCAGGACCAAAGAAAGCACGGTATGGGAAGGGAGCATACGAGAGCGGCCGTGGCGGGGACAGCGATGAGAACCTTTAGAGAGAGACGGATCATAAGGTGCAGTAGTCACAATAAGAGATGGAGCCGTGCAAGGGGACGAGGCGGTCACCACAGCAAGCTTGGGGCTCGACACAACCACAGAGGAGGGAGGGGAGCAGGGAGGAAGAGCCCGGTCTGGGTCTAAACCGGGCCCTGTAGCCGGGGCTACAGATCCCGGTTTTCCAGGACGGTCCGACTCACGGGCCTGGTCGCACACACCATGAGCCTGGGTGAGAGAAGTCGTGTCGTCATCCATGCAGCAAACAATTTCAAAAGTTTGGGACCTGGAACCAAGGGATACCACCTACCAGGGCAGCCAGGGAGGCCGAGCGCTGGCCAGTGTAGGAAGCCCCAACGGTGCTCCCCCTTTTCAACAGGGGAGTCCTACTACATCGTTCATTCTCCCACACTGGTGCTAAGACCCCAGTCCCCCTATCGCACCAGCCTGGACCCCCAACCATCCACTCAGGGCGGCCCCTCACAGGCGACCCCTCCAGCGGGTGGTCCGATGCCTCACAAAGCCCCTACGTGGGTCCCTTCTGCACGTACACCACACAAAGAGGGGGCAGGAGAGGGGGCAAAGGCAACCCACACCGGTCCCTGGGAGGTGTACGTGAGCCCCTCACCACGGCAAGGAGGCACCACGGAGGCACCACGGCAAGGAGGCACCACGGAGGCACCACGGCAAGGAGGCACCACGGAGGGGTGATGCAGTGAAAAAACAATACTAACAAAACCCCGAGAACAAAAAATCAACCGACCTTTTGACTTTAAGGAAAAGAAGGTAGTTATTCTAATGTATAAATCTCTGGTGTATAGTAATACAGTAGTCTCATAGTAATCATTTAGATAAGTGTATCCAAGCTCGGAGAACCCCCCCCCCCTCCTTTCCCTGCCCTCTTTACAGAAACATACCCACTTCCAAAAAAATTCAACACTGGCCAACAAAAATATTTCGAAAACTAAGTCGACTCTAAAACCAGGAACAACTGAGGGCCACGACAAACACTGCAACTCTCTTCTACCCCCCAAGTCATCTATTAATGATCCAAGATAATTTGAGATACTTCCTACAGACGAGTCCAGTGACAGGGTGATCCAGTGAGTAAATTGAAGCACGATACAGGTGTCAAAGGACTTCATTCAGCCCAGTGGATAACTAACAACATTATAATCTGCAGTTTTGTATGCCTCACCGTGGCCATTTAAATAAATAAATTACAGGGTTGTGGCAATGTTTACAGCATAATGTAAGGTATAGAGGAAGCCTGGATTGCCTGGTAATGTCTAGTGTTTGTATGTGCTCTAGGCAACCAAACCGAATAACATTTCTGGTGTTAGACTATTTAATCCGACTTACTCATTCGGTAGAACCTTTTAAACCCAAATAGTAATTCACTTTAAAGGTAAAATTATTTGAGAGATTCTGCTTAACAGATTCCAAATTACCGAGCTATGAAAGTACTACGAGGCAAGTTTAACTGGTTCTGTGTTTGCCTATCCACACCCCCATGAGGTATGTGACAACACTGAATAAAGAAAGGGTCTTTGAGCATTCAGAGTGCACAAATTTAACATGACATGACCAATATAGCCAGGTGTTAAAGATCATTCTAAGCAGTTCTGCATAATCCATATAGTATCAAGTAATATAATTGCGCAATGGTGCCTAGTGGATAATGTTTCCTATTAAAATGCATTGCACAACTGGTTGTATTAGAGATTTTAAAGCTGTGAGTGGTACACTTCTCTCTACACTTCTAAAATACTTAACCACGCCTCTCTCACACACACACACACACTCGGAAGGCATGCTTTAACACTGAAATTCCTCATACACCGAATACATCCCCCAAAAATAACTTACACTGTAGAAGGTCCCTGTACCTAGTCCAGGTGGAGGGGACCCTCTACGGTGTTGTCGTTGTTGAGTTAGGGGCAACGACGATCGTGGGATCGGATGCGCCCCGGCGTACCCGTGAAGGGTGAAATCGCAAAGCCAGGAAAGGCGAAATGCTAAGCCAAAACGCGAAACGAGTGACGCCAAGCACTAGAAACTAATATGCCACACGGCAAAGCTACGCACAAAGGGAGAGGCAGAAGCACATAATAGAACAGGGCAAACAAACAGCCAGAAGGACACACAGCATGTCAGAGCAAACACACAAGAAATCAGAGCACATACTTGCCCGGGAACTTGGCCCGCGGGAACCTCACATTGAACGCCTCCCAGAGCACCCATTGCCAAGGGTCTCGTCCATCCACCGGGGACGCCATAACATCTGGAACCGGGGCAACAAACACCTGCAAACTGGGGACCCAGATGGTAGAACTCTTGAGGCGAGAAGTCGCCACTCGCCCCCACCGGAGGAATGGCAGGCGCCGCCGGGGAAGCTGCAGCAGCAGACAGGACGCGCACCACCTCATCAACATCACCGGAGACTGCCGCCAGAGGGAGCGGCGGGAAATCCTCGTCGCGGAACAAGTTGACAGGAGCTGCAGGGGCCGCAGAGCACCCGGCAGCCTGATGCCCCAACAGGCCACACCGGAAACCAGTACGAGGCTGCCGGGCATAATACACCCGGACGTAGTACCCCATAAGCCGGACAGAAGAAGGTATATCCGACCGCAGGCGCATCCCCAACGTGCAAATGTTTGTACGCCTCCCAGCATACCGCCCCGAGGAGAGCGTGTTCACCCGCACGCTGACAACAGTACCAAAACCCCCGAAGTAACGCCGGAGGAGGTCATCAGGGAACTCCAGGGGCGCACCATGGACACTGACATAAGTCAGGGCACCACTGCTCGCCACAGAGCCGGCATCGTCAGGCAACGGCAACGTAAAAATAAAATGATAAACTGACCACCACAGTTGACGTTGACGGGTTAATTATTTAAAAAGAAATACATATATATACCACAGGAGTACACACATAATATGCAATATGGAGCATAATTTGAGCAAACTCAACATTACATTAACCTCAAGTGGAAGGGCACCCTTGGAGAAATAAATTGCAGAGTTAGCTTATAATTTTTGAGATTATAAGGTGAGCGTGAGTTATGATCATTAAGACTAACTGTTTTTGTTAGAAGGGGGGGGCGGACTTTCATGTTATTTATGTCTACCAATCACCAAGTTTTACTTCTATTTTGTACCAAGTTAATAATTAAATGTTCATACTGATACAAAAGTGTTATGAGGTGGTAGAAATTGCCTAAGCTACTCTATCCCCTCGAGATGTATTTTATTGGCTCAATAAACGTTCTTTAACATTGTTATCCAGTTCAGAGTAACTAAATGTCTACATTCTCGTCCCTTGATGGTAGCTTCACACTGGAGATCATATCTCCGTTCACTCCACACTAAGAGACGAAACTTTACAAGAGCTGCGAATTACGACCATCTTTCAAAATTCACGAAGACAGATTTTCTTAAGTCCCTCTTCAAGAGACTTAAGAAAAATCGTGCAGCGACTTTGAGTTACATTCGCCCCTCACGTTCCCTGTGCTACAAATGAGCAGAAATTTGTGTAGTGTTGAGGCAAGTTGGCATCTGCCTTGGCGGGTCAGCGATCTGGGACAAGATAACGAGCCCTGTTGGAAGTTCCCGCTGATAACGCAGATGTATAGTTACGTTAGTGAGAGATGGAGCGAGGGAGCTCGCTAGTATGGCCGGAGATTTCAGTGTGGATGTGAGCCTCCCTGAGAGAAACTAAGTGTATTCTTTGTTTTCCATCGGTGTTTTTTTCTTTCTGTATTTGAGCACCTGTGTGAATGAATGTACGTAAACAGATGGAAGTGTGTGTGCACTTGACTCAGCGTTCGTGCTTGACCCAGTGCGCGTGCTTGACCCATTTTCCTACTCATCCATCTACACTCATGAAGGTGTAGATACATATACCCATGATATACCCATCCATATTCCCATGAAGGTTCCACCTGTGTACGATAAATAAACCGTACAGTTATTATCTATTCTGTTTGTATATATGTCGTGCCTAATAGCGGGAGTTGCCTAGCAAGCAGAATTTTCCTGAAAGTTGAATTTTCATACATTTTTAAACATGAAATGATGTGGTTTAGAGTTTCATTATACATGAAAATTTTTGGGAGTGTAATCAATTCGAGCAGAGCCAAACTAACCTAAGCGACTTAACTCTCCTAATCTAACCTATCACGATAACGTCGGTAATTAAGGTACGTAATATACAAATAATTTGTATTTGGAATGAAAAATTTATTTAGAATTAAATAATTTGGAAATAATTATTTGAACATTAAGAAAATCATTCTGCCTGTTAAGTAAATTAGGCCTTGCTTACTAGGCCAAGTAGAGTGGTTATGGCTGTGTGCGAAATGTAGTACGGAACTTCTCTCTACTGCTTGCATGAATGAATAAGTTGAAGCATGCGCCCAGCATCAGGAACCTTCAGATATATCAGCATCTTGAGGTTATCTTGAGATGATTTCGTGGCTTACCGTCCCCGCGGCCCGGTCCTTGACCAGGCCTTCTTTTTGTTATACATCCCCAGCAAGCAGCCCCGTAGCAGCTGTAATTCCCAGGTACCTATTTACTGCTAGATGAACAGGTGAATCAGGGTGAAAGAAACTGTCCATTTGTTTCCGCCTCCACCGGGCGATCGAACCCATAACCTTAGGACTACGAATCCCGAGCAGTGTCCTCTCAGCCGTCAGGGAGCTCTGTTGCATACCTACAGGAGATGTCATAATTTAGGCCCACGTCAAGAAAAACTGTTCGACAATAGCCATTAAAAAATAGCAAATAGGTTTCTAAGGAGTTAAAGAGTGAATTTAAGCGTAACTGTCTGGGACTAGAATGGTGGCAGTCACACTACAGTCAACACTAAGGAAAACAAAATAGGAGTGTGCCTTAATGCTAATAGTGAGTGCCTTGACATATATTGGCGAGCTGTCCTCGACCCCGACGCAGTTGGCGCCTGACAGCTGAGTGGACAGCGCTCGGGATTCGTAGTCCTGAGGTTCCGGGTTCGATCCCCGGTGGAGGCGGAAATAAATGGGCAGAGTTTCTTACACCCTGATGCCCCTATTCACCTAGCAGTAAATAGGTACCTGGGAGTTACAGCTGCTACGGGGCTGCTTCCTGGTGATGTGTAACAAAAAGGAGGCCTGGTCTAGGACCGGGCCGCGGGGACGCTAAGCCCCGGAAGCACCTCAAGATAACCTGATGGGCCGTCAACTGTGCTCTCGTCCACATTTCCAGCTGGAAGTAGGCTGACGAATAAGGAAGTAAGTAAGTAATTATCAAAAGAAGGCACCAAACCGAGAAGGCTATGTAGCACCATCAAATGCGCAAAATAATCAGAGGGCGCTAAATATCACCAAGGATGCCAATACGAGAACAAAAACGCATAAGGCGAACGATATCAAAAGTATCCGAGTCACCAAGAATTCTATCGAGGGACAAGTGACCGCGAGGGACGGTCGGAAAGCAAGACACGCTCGTCCTGGAAGTCAGGACATTCAAGAAGGACATGCACGTCCGTAAGAGGGACAATGCAACTAGGACAATAAGGAGCAGGGCTGCGCTCCATCAAGTGACCATGGGTTAAGCGAGTATGGCCACTACGCAACCTCGCCAGAGCTGTTTCCCACCGCCGGTTACGGTGGAAGGAGGACGGCCACGAGGAAACACAACATTTAAGAGTACGTAGCTTGTTACCAGAAACAGACAACCAAGAAGCCTGCCAACGGGGTAAGGACTGAGGAATGGATAACCGGGTAAAAGTCGGAATACGGAACGCCTTTACGAGAGATGGGACAAGAGCGGACAGCTTCCTTGGCGGCAGCATCCGCACGCTCATTTAAAGACACACCAATATGGCTGGGAACCCAACAAAACTCAACCGACTTAAATTTACTGTGAACAAGAAACAGCCAATGTTGGATCTCGACAACTACTGGATGAACCAGATTAAAGGACCCGAGAGCCATGAGGGCACTACGAGAGTCAACAACAACTACAAAGGAAGACTGACAACGAGAAAGCAGGAGACGAAGAGCATAGAGAATAGCATAAAGTTCCGCTGTAAAGATGCTAGTCTCCGGAGGTAAGCGACACATATAAGTGCGATCAGGAAAAACAACAGAGTAGCCAACACCGTCCGCCGACTTAGACCCATCGGTGAAGACAGAAACGGAGCGGGAGTGAGAAGAAAAGTGCTCAAGGAAAAGGCATTTTAGAACCGTGAGAGGGGTAAAAGCTTTAGTGATACGGGTCAAGGAAGTACAAAACCGCGGAAGAGGAACTCTCCACGGGGGCAAAGAAGGAACAACACGAGGAGAAACATTAGAAATACGAACGGAAAGAGAATCCTGCAGGCGAGATAACCGGACAGAAAGAGGGAGCTGATGAAGAGGAACAGAAACCGCAGGAGGGGTAAAAGTTAAAGCACGACAGAGGCGAGAGGAAGGATGTTGTAAGGACCGCGCAAGATAGCGTAAGACAGTAGCGATCACGGCGGTCCTGGAGAGACAGGAAGCCAGCGTCAACATACAGGCTAAGGATGGGAGTCGAACGAAAGGCACCAGAACTGAGGCGCAACCCAGTATGGTGCAAAGCATCAAGACGGCGAAGAGTAGGAGAAGCAGACGAGTAAGCAGGGCAACCATAATCAAGCTTAGACAGGACGAGAGAGGAATGTAAAGCAAGGAGAGTGCGCCTATCCGCTCCCCAAGAAGTATGGGACAAGACCCGAAGGAGGGTAAGGGCCTTAGAGCACTCAACACGAAGGTAAGAGATATGGGGAGACCAAGACAAACGAGTGTCAAGGAATAACCCCAAAAGCTTTGCGGATTCTTTGTATTCAAGGGGATGATCATAAAGTGACAAAGAGGGACGAAGAACAACCCGTTTCCGAGTAAAAGTCATGGCACAAGTCTTAGAAGTAGAGAACTTGAAGCCATGATCGGTGGCCCAAGACGACACGGCATCAATTGCAAGTTGAAGCCGGCGCTGAAGGAGAGGCGAATCATCACCCTGACAGCAAAGGGTAAGATCATCGACATAGAGAGCGGAGAAGACACCAGAAGGAAGAGAGGAAAGAAGACCATTGAGGGCAACCAGAAAAAGAGTAGTGCTCAGAACACTACCCTGGGGCACACCTTCATATTGCTGAAAAGAGGCAGAGAGCGCGGTACCAAGGCGCACCCGAAAGGAACGACGAGAGAGGAAGCTGCGGAGAAAGAGAGGGAGACGACCACGAAGGCCAAAAGAATGAAGTTGAGATAGAATATGATATCGCCAAGTGGTGTTGTAAGCCTTTTCCAGGTCAAAAAGGACGGCAACAACGGAGGTCTTCGCAACAAAAGCAGTACGAATATAGACCTCCAAGTTCACCAGGACATCTGTCGTGCTGCGGCACTTGCGGAAACCAAATTAAGAAGGGGAGAGGAGGTGATGGTGTTCCAGGAACCACATCAGACGAACGTTAACCATACGTTCAAAGAGTTTGCAGACACAACTTGTGAGAGCAATAGGGCGAAAGTCCTTAGGGGAAGTACCCAGAGACCCCGGTTTGCGAATAGGGAGGACAACGGCATCGAGCCAGTCCTCAGGGACTGACGACGACTCCCAGATCCGATTATACAGACTCAGTAAATACTGAGACGTGCACGGAGGGAGATGGCGAAGCATCTCATAATGAATACCATCGGAGCCCGCCGCCGTAGAACCGCAGAGGGCCAGGGCAGAACGAAGTTCAGAGAGAGAGAAGGGATCATTATAGGGAAGTTGAAGACGAGTGCAGAAATCTAAAGGACGAGACTCAAGAACAGGTTTACGAAGAAGAAAAGACTGGGGAAGATGAAGACCAGAGCTAACAGAAGAAAAGTGGGAACCCAGTTCGGAAGCGACCTGCAACGGGTCCGCCACAAGAGTATCATGGAGGTGAAGGACCGGTGAAACATCGGGAACGAATTTACCCGCTATCTTGCGGATACGCTTCCAGATCTGGGCCAGAGGAGTTTCGGACGTAATTGTTGAGACATAAGATGCCCAACATTCACGTTTAGCCGTACGGATGGCCCTACGGGCCACCGCACTCGCTTTCCGAAAGAAAAGAAAAGAATCGGTCGTCTGCCTACGGCGGTGCCTCTTCCAGGCTGCACGCTTACAGCGGACAGCCCGAGCACAGTTCGCATTCCACCAGGGAACGCACTTCCGTGGACCCCTGGAGGAAGAGCGAGGAATAGAGCGGAGGGCAGCGTTGAAGACAGTGTCATGAAAAAGGAGGAGAGCGCGAGAGAGAGGCAGAAGGGAGAGGTCAGAGAGAGCAGCACTGAGGGTAAATAGGGTCCAGTCCGCCTTAGCAAACTGCCACCTAGGGAAAGAGAGGGAAGGGCGAAAAGAGAAAAAGGAAACAAGGATGGGGAAATGATCACTTCCATGGAGGTCATCAAGAACCTGCCACGTGAAATTTAAGTGAAGAGAAGAAGAGCAGAGAGAAAGATCAAGACAAGAAAGGGTGCGAGTCCGAGAGTCCAAATGAGTGGGCTCACCAGAATTCAGAAGAGACAGGGAAGAAGAGAGGAGAAACGGCTCAAGAAGGCGACCCCGGGTATTCGTCAGAACGCCACCCCAAAGAGAATGACGACAATTGAAGTCACCCAGCAGGAGCACAGGCTCCAGTAAGGAGTCTAGGTGTTTCAAATCAAGGAGAGAAAGCGGGACACTCGGGGGGAGATAAATGGAACAAACAGTGTACCATTTCCCCACAAAGACACGATCAGCAGAACAATGGAGAGGTGAAGGAAAAAGTAAAGGAACAAAGGGAACATCAGCACGAATCAAAAGAGTAGAAGAATTAGAAGCCCCAGCAACAGCTGGGGGGGGAGGAGAGAAAGGAATAGCCACGAAAACGACCAGGACGAGCACCAAGCATCGGCTCCTGGAGACAGACACAAAGGGGTGAAAACCGCGAAATCAAAAGTTGGAGTTCGAGGAAATTAGCGTAATAACCTCGAACGTTCCATTGAAGAATGGACAACGACGAGAAGAGAAAGGACAAAAACAGAGAACAAGGAAGAAACAAAGGCGAAAGAGCAACAGAGCACTTTAAAGAATATCAGGGTTGGGATCAGGGTCAGCAAAGTCAGGGTTAGGGGGCATGGGTAAACTGAGCAAAGACGGAGGGAAGGAAATGGGAGAACAGATCAGAGGTGGACGGGCGGGGTCCGGAGGAGGAGGAGGAGGAGGAGACAACGGAGAGGAGCAGTCAAGGACAGCAGCAGGAAGAGGAGGGGTAGAAAGAGGGGAGCGTACCTCAGCAAGGGCAGCAACTGAGAGGGAAGCGGGGGCTAAAGAAACCTCCATAGCAGGAACAGGGGGCGCAACCACCGAAATGGGAGGGGAAGGAGCGAGAGAGGCAGAAGTAGGGGCCGAGGAAGAAAGCGAAACCTTCTTACCTGCTGGGGAGGAGGAAGGAGAGGAGCCAGGTTTACGCTTCTGACGTAAAGAGACCGGTGTCCCAGCAACCACGTACTGGGCAACGGATTCTAGTGTCTCAACAGGAGAAGCTGAACGAGAGCACACATGACAGCCGTTTGGAGAGCGATGGACATCAGCCCGCACCGACAGGCGGCGGGGAGAGTCAAGAGACGGAGGGGAAGGATGGGAAGGAGGAACGGAGGGAGACGAGGAAGAAGACACAGGAGACACGACAGACCGGGTAGAAGGAAGGGGAACCCCAGACAGAGGACCAGGAGGAGGATCCTTCGGGAGAGAACCCAAAGGAACAGAGGAGGGGGCAGTGGGCGCATCAGGGTCCAAGGCCCGGAAACGGTTGTGAGTCTGAGGAAGGCGGGAAGGACGAGGAGAGGAAGAGCGCAACACGCGAGCATAAGAGATATTAGCATAAGGCGGGAGCCAGCGAACCTGGCGCCTCGCCTCAGGAAAAGATAAACGCTCCCGGTGCTTCAGGTTAAGGACGGCCGCCTCAAGCTTGTAATGGACACACGCGCGGGAGAAGGTAGGATGGGCCTCACCGCAGTTGAGGCAACGAGCCTGGGGAGAAGTGCACTCCGACTTAGAGTGACCTTCGCCACCACACAAAGGACAGAGAGAGACAGTCCCAGAGCAGCGGAGGGCACCATGCCCAAACCTCCAGCACTTGTTGCAGAGCCGAGGAGAAGGAATATACTCCTGGACAGAGCACCTGGCACCAGCAAGAATGACAGAGGGCGGAAGGGTCCTACCATCAAAGGTAATCTTCACAACCCGGAGGGGTTGACGGCGACTACCACGAGGGGGACGAGTAAACGTGTCCACCTGGAGAATAGAATGGCCCTGGGCAGCGAGGATATGTCGAATATCGTCGTGGCAGTCGCGCAGGTCCCGAACACCGGTCGCAACATGGGGCGGGAGCAGAATAGTGCCAACACTGGCATTCAACTGAGCGTTCTTCGAGACCCGAACAGGGGTCTCGCCAAGGCAGGATAAGGCAGCCAAGCGGGAAGCAGCATCCTGAGAAGGAGCAGCAACGACACATGTACCGAGACGAGTGGGGTTGGAGGTAACAGAGGCATCCACGGAATCAACGAGATGTCGATGGAGGGAGAAATCGTCAGGAGGCGCAGAATCAAGAGGGAGGAGATCAAAATATTTGGCCCACGAAGCGGGACCAAACAAGGCTTGATAGGTAGCAGAACTGGAAGGAATCGAGCGAGGGCGGCGGTGAGAACCCCCAGAGAGAGAGGGGTTAAAAGGCGCAGTAGTTACAACTAGAGAAGGAGCCGCGCCAGGGGACGAGGTAGTCACCACTGGGGGCTTGGGGCTTGACCCAACCACAGAGGAGGGAGGGGAGCCAGGGGAAGGAGTCAGAGAAGCCAAAGGAGGAGCAAGGTCGGGGCCCAATGCAGCGGAGGCTACAGAGCCCGGTCATCCAATACGGACCGACTCGGGGGCTTGGTCGCCCACCCCACGAGCCTGAGAAGGTAAACCAGAAGCAGTCGAAACAGGGTTTATCATCATGACGAAAAGAAGAATTCATTCACGAATGTGCCCCCACACCCACCATGGAGCCACAGTTAGAGGCAGGACACCCAACAAGAAGCTATCGCCGATCTTGCCGGGGCCTCCTAGGTGTGCGTCGTAAGTATACGCCCCACAAACGCCACCTTAAGAAACCGACAGTCCGTCGAGATCGGGTTCAGTGACGAAAGGAGGATTGACAATAAAAGGTTCCCCTCGCTCTCGACGTCGGGTACTACAGTTCTACGGGTGCAAGAGTATGCCTCCTCAAGCACCCGGGCGTCAAAATAGTAGTAGTCCAAGGGAAGAACCAGAACAAGCAAAAGGTCGGCAGGAAACGGCAAGCAGATAGGAGAAGAGGGGGGAGAAAAACGAAACAGAAGGAAAAGGAAAAGGTGCCCAGCAGAATTGGAGAGGACGGCAGCAGGAGCACAAGGCTAGAAAAGGACAGAGGACTGTCCCAAGGAGCATCACACTCTGGCAGCCGCCCACTAAGCCCCCACAAGGGCAACAACGAGCTGAGCGGGGAGGGGGTCCACACTAAAGATTTGGTTGTGGAGGAGATTCCCGCCCGAAGGTCGGCCATCTCGGCGCGCAGATTGAACGCCCCTGGCTGGACTTTCTTTCCACACCTCGCCTGGGACTCATCTTTGAATTCAGATGGCTTTTTTGGGCCAGTGTGTGCTCACTGCAGCTACCCAGGGGCTCACAGCCCCGGGGGAGGCCGGAGCCTCACTAATGGACGCCTCCCCGAGCGGGGGCGCCATGTACGTTGACAGCAAGTTCCAGAGAGGAAAACGTCTGCTGGAAAATGAGTCGGCTGATGCTGCGCCAAAGCGAGATGCTAAGAGAATGTCTTTGCCTTCAGAAGACCTTTCTCCTGTGGTACCTCATTCCTCGTTTGTGGTTGTCCTAATCCAGTCAGAATCAGCTCAGTGCGTGGTTGCAAATCCTCGTACCTTAGGTGCAGCAATTGAGGCTTCGGTATTGTGGCCACATTGCCTGCCTGAGACCGCGTGTACCCTGGGTAGGGGTGCAGCACTGAAGCTACACATCAAAAAGGAGGCTCTATCACACATCCGTGTATCCGACATTATTAAGTTGGGGGACTGGCCCGTCAGGTGCCGACAGGTATTGTCGCAGGAGCAGTCTCGGGCCCGGTATGGGAAGATTGGCCCAATGACCAGAGTGTTGATGTGGATAACATCCAGACCGCTCTGCATGTGTTAGGGGGTGCATCAGCGGGATTATTGGAAGTTACCGGGATTCGCGGAGCAGCAAACCCGACATCCATGGTCTGTGTAAAGTTCGATGGGCCCCTCCCTGATCGGGTGGTACTACACAGAACCTCGTATCAGGTCCAGCCCTACAACTTCCCTGTGTAACGATGTTACGCTTGTTATCTATTGGGGCACAGTCGCCTCGCCTGCCATAATGAAGCACACTGTGCAAACTGCGGCAAAACAGGCCATACAGACAGATATAACGGTGGGTGCAACTTCAGGGGAAGGTCAAGCTTCCCATGACCTTGGAGTCATTGGATATGGGTTTGTGGATTACCTGACCTAGCAGTTTATGCCTTTGGGGAGATCTCCCATCCCCCCCCCCCTGGCGTATGCATTAATGATATATAATGCATATGCCAGCCAGTCCAAGCCTAATCTTAAGATAATTCTCCTATCTCTCAATTTATTCTTTACCTACTCTTCACAGCAAGTCTTTGTCACCCACATTGAACAATATTCTAAGTCTTCACCACCCCAAAACTTGCCTCGCCACCCAACTTTTACCTTACCATACATCTTTGCTACCCATCATTTGGTTTGGATTAAACATTCAAGGTTAAATGTTTGCCCTTGATCACCTAGCAGCAATTGAGGATACAGATGTAAACTGATTGGAGAGTCGCGTTCCGAGTGTAAACTAGTAGAACGTAAGTCAAGAAACTGATCCAGTGATCCAGTAGTATGATCCACAATAGACTTGAGAATGGTCCAGGACGGACCGAAACGTCGTTGTCCCTTCACCTTCTAGTGTGTGGTCTGGTCAACATACTTCAGCCACGTTATTGTGACTCGTCGTCTGCACATGATCCAGTAATTTGTTCCGCAAATCCACAACCCAGTTACCAAACCAGTATTTACCCAGGTATTTCCTAAATCTAAACTTATCTTCATTTAAAGCCTTATCAATAGCTTCCTTGTTATGCCCATTCATCTACTTGTACACTTCAATCATGTCACGTTAAGGTTTTTCCAACATCTCTTCATACGGAAGCTTTCTAATTTGCGGGATTAACTTTGTCATCCTAACTGACGTGTTCTAGTGAATTATGTCCATTCTTTAGTATGGCGACCAAAACTGAACGGCATAATGTAAATGGGGCCTAAAAACAATACGTTAATAAACCCAGCCGACTTATTGCTAACTCTTCTTTAAATAAATCTATGGGAAAGAAAAGCTCTCAGCCTGCTAACAAGAGTGTACAAATCCACAAGGGCCGGGACGAGGATTCGAACCTGCGTCCGAGAGCATCCCAGACGCTGCCGTAATCGACTGAGCTACGACATGGTCAAAAGGAGTTGAAACCGAAGTTCTACTGAACTTACTGGATCCTGCAGCCTCTCCGAGGCACAAACCAGTGTTAGTGTAACAAGAATGTGAAGTTGACTACGTCCATCTAGTTCCACCCGCTCCTCCCCAGAACTAGTTGTTAAATAAGCACTTTACCTTGACTCCTCTGATCCAACACTTGTCCACACGGGCCACACTCCTGAAAAAATATTTTTTACATATATTTAGGGCAAGTATAAGTAAGTAATTATCAAAAGAATGCACCAAACCGGGAAGGCTATGTAGCACCAGGGTAAGTATAAAGTTTATTTCAAATACAATCGAGTAGGAAAATACAATTATGAATTTCAAGAACACTGGAACCAATCACTGGAAAAGGTGTAATTGCAATGGAGATTAATAACAGATTGTATCAACAATAGCGAGTAGGCAAGACTGATAAGACTGCAATAGCCTAACGGAGTACATTTTTGTCTCTGACTCATGAGGCTATGGTTAAGCATCAATGTTCTTTTAAAGTTACATAGAAACACATTATCTTATTAGGGTCTTCCACTAAAAACAAACCTTTTGCTAACCTTAGATAAACGTACTGTGTATTATTAATTTATTTAGCTGTTTATTGGCCTAAATTATATTAATAACATGCTTAAAACCTCTTAAGTACAGAATATGGTCTCTGAGCACCAAACCAACGTTAGAAGCCTAGTGATTACATTGTTAAAAATTACCATTTACAGGTGAAACCATTTCATATCGCAGAGTAAACAAGATGGAAACAATTATCTTCCACACTTATTTGCACAATTGCCATCCTGATATGACCACTCCATCGCCCCAGTCGTTAACATACTAAGTGCAGGCGATGAGTCACAATAACGTGGCTGAAGTAGTTTGACCAGACCACACACTAGCAGGTGAAGGGATGACGACGTTTCGGTCCGTCCTGGACCATTCACAAGTCGACTTGAGAATGGTCCAGGATCGAAATGTCGTCGTCAACACACTAAACAATCTAGGGCGACTTGTTGCTAAACATTACAAGTCACCATTACCTTAGCTACAAGACACGTTGTGCATATTATCAAACTACCTTTAATGTCATAATGCAGCAGTTTGCGCCCTTAAAATACAGATAGACAAACTCCTCAGGAACCGTAGGGGAACCTTTGACAAGCCGCCGGCTTCCTGTTGCCGTAGAGGGCACTATGGAGAAATGGTGGCCCTCTGGTAAATTTAAGTCAATATTACCTAGGAGTTATGATGTACCAGCCATTGAACATCTGGGACTCACAGTTAATATGAAAACAATCCTTAAGAATAGTTAAACGAATCATTGACTTAAACGAACAACATTGAATATTGAACTGTACGAGTCTCTGTTGTGGTCCCATCTGGCCTACTGTGTCCTAATATGGAAACTTCACTTCAAAAACACATCAATGATTTTCCGCTTTGGAGAAAGTTCAAGACAGCAACAACAATCATGCCAGAACTTGTTCAACTGTCACTACCACGAATCTTTGAAGGACTAACACTATAAATGTTTAAATTGTTATAGATTTTGATAGATTAGCCTATAAATTTTGCTAGAAATTACCTACTTAATATTATCTGTTAGATTAAGGCCCTGCCCGAAGCGCTATGCGTACTAGTGGCTTTACAAGAATGTAAACACATCATGCCATGTACTCTCAGAAACCCAATGTAACTTCTTATAGATATATAAATAAATGAATAACAGCCGAGGCCTTTGCAATACTATTTTAATGCATTGCTTTATACTTTGTAAAGTCTTTTAGAGAAGTGCTTTGTATTTATAACCTCCAACTTTGTCAGTATTACAAATTAAAAAAAAAATTATAATACTGACCAAATTGGAGGCTATTAATACAGACCACTTCTCTAAAATGTCATATTTGACACAGACAGGCTGGACAACAGCTTCAAGCTCAACAAGCCACAATGTAACACAGAAAATAGATGTGTTGTTTCCCCCATAGGGGGGATTAACCCATGAACCCGCTTAACCACTCAAGTCGTAAATGCAGTCATTCCTCTTGTTCACAATATACACAAGACAAATCCTCAATAAAATAAGGGTGGAGGGAGTAGGAAGGCTGACCTTTGACAAGGTGCCGCCATCCTGTCCCCGTCGAGGCCACTGTAGATGGTGGCCCTTAGGTCAATTCATCATAGGAGCCCTTCTCCTTCTATCATCCTGAATCATGCTCATCGTACTAACCTGCACCCCCTCAATCCCCCCCCCCCCCCACCATCGTCACACAATCTGTGGCCAAAATTTCTCGTTTCATTCAGATTTTCATCAAAATATGTCGAAGATTTCTCTTTGGGTTGTTTTAAGGGGCCTGACAGCCGAGTGGACAGCGCTTCGGATTCGTAATCCTGAGGTTCCGGGTTCGATCCCCGGTGTAGACTGAAACAAATGGGCACTTTCTTTCACCCAGATGACCCTGTTTACCTATCAGTAAATAAGTACCTGGGAGTTAGACAGCTGCTATGGGCTGCTTCCTGGGGATGTGTAAGAAAAAGAAGGCCTGGTCGAGGACCGGGCCGCGGGGACGCTAAGCCCCGAAATCATCTCAAGATAACCTTAAGATTGCTGGCTAACTACTGGCATGGCTATTAAGGCCACCACAAGCGCCCTAATGACTTAACTAGCGGGAACACCTATGGCTGCCACCTGACAATCTCCTCTATATTTTGTCTAAATACATAAAATATACAAAATAATAACGAATAACAACATGAAGTACACACCTCGAACAATGCTTTCTTTATTATGATTGATTAATGATATCTGTAACACATTTATTTTTTGCACACTGGTAATCAACGTGACCCTTGCCAGGCGGCGGCTGGTCGACAACTGAGCCACACGTTAAGAAGTGGGACTCCCAGACGCGCCACTCACCCTTACTTCACTATAATATCTAAACTGTCAACCTCTAATACAGTTAAGCATCTGACCACCAGAGGCGCTAATGTTCCCCTGTTATTACGCCATCCATATAATAATTGCTCTCATTATTCATTGTTGCAACGTTTCATGCCCGAAACGCTTTGCGTAATAGTGGCTTTAGGCATTGTATGTACTAGCCCTATCTATAAATCCATCACTCTTTGTAAAATCTCTTGTATGTATGTACCTTACCTAAATAAACATTTGATTTGATTTGAAATACATTCATGTTCTGTAGTGACTGTGTCAGACCTCGAAGGAAGAATTGAAACTTCCTTCTGAAGATGTATTATTAAATACGAAAATACTTAAGGAAATTCCTGTTTCAATTCTTCCTTCGTGGTCTGACACTATCGTCACATTTTCATCACGTGTTAATTTTCGTGATTTACACGCAGATTTTGTAGTGTATATACGACAACTGCAGGAAAGTAATGAGTAGCGGATTTAGTCTAAACAATAATATATGCGTTTTGTTTTTAGTGCCAAATTATCTGGCAAATATACATTTGGAGATGAAGCTCAATCCTTCCTGTAGCCCAATCTTTCCTGTAGCCCAATCCTTCTTGTAGCCCAATCCTTCTTGTAGCCCAATCCTTCCTGTAGACCAATCCTTCCTGTAGCTCAATCCTTCCTGTAGCCCAATCTTTCCTGTAGCCCAATCCTTCTTGTTGACCAATCCTTCCTGTAGCCCAATCCTTCCTTCCAAATCCGATTTGTAATATAATATTATTGGAGGTGTTGTGGTTTCTGTTCTAGGTTCAGGATTGTACCTGGTCCAGGTGTCATCATGTCCGCGGTTGTTCAACGTCCTCCCAGCAAGCATAAGAAATATTGCCGGAACAACCGTGGACATTTTCAAGAGGAAACTAGATTTATTCCTCCAAGGAGTGCCGGACCAACCGGGCTGTGGTGGGTATGTGGGCCTACGGGCCGCTCCAAGCAACAGCCTGGTGGACCAAACTCTCACAAGTCGAGCCTGGCCTCGGGCCGGGCTTGGGGAGTAGAAGAACTCCCAGAACCCCATCAACCAGGTACCAGGTATCAACCAGGTATCTTCTGTCGCGTTTATTTCTTTGTTGCTATATCCATTGTTCACCAACACTTCAGTTAACTTTCAAACTCCGTATTCACGTTGCTCCATTCTGAGCAGTGGGTAAGGGCTCGACGAATATAAGTGTTTAGAACACTGGCTTTGTGTCTTTGGAAGCACTCACTCCTACTGTTTAGGCATAATCCTATGTTTGTAGGCTTAGTATATACGCTACTGCTTAGAGATGCTCCTGTTAAATTGTGTGTTTATTTGTCTACTTATACTGAATCCTTTTAAAGTGTGTCCTTATCTGTCATTTGCATCAAACTTCATCCCTCCTACTGACCTGTTTGGTAGTGAGTTCTGCTAATCGTGGATTGCTGTTACGTAGCTCATTTAGCTTCATAATAGTTGGATGGCAGAAATAAAAAGGCTTCAATTAAACAGAGCAGAAATTTATGAGAATGATGTTCAAAAATACCAAATAGTTATTATTTTATATGTAGAAAACGATGTCTTACAGACAGGGTAAAAAAAAAAAAATGAATGTAATGAAACATCATTTACATGGCGAGAGCCAGAGGCTCCCTGGAGCTATCCAGGCTGATATGGATGTACTAGATTTTGGCATCAGTCAGTGTGAATGGAGTTCTACTGAATTACAATCTCTCAGCAAATGAACTTTTTTTCACCCTCATTGTTTGCTGTGATCGCCAACATGGTATTTAGAAAAAGTTGATCTGCTGCTGACCTCTTGCTAAATCTCTCCACTAAGTGACATTAGACACTGGATGAATCATAGATCAGCAGTGTTGTTGATCTAAATATAGCAGGTGCATCTGAGTGGGTCTGGATTAGTAGGAAAGCATCACGCACTAGCCCCAGTCACCATTCTGCAATATAAAAAAAATCCCCCATGCTTTCCACATCACTTTTTTATACCCAACATATGCCAAGTTCTGAAAGCGGCGGTTGGTCACATTTGTCCCAATCCCCACTACAGTTTTCAAAATATCCCAAACATCTCAATTTTGAGGCCTGAGCCATACTTTCGAGCCAAATTCTGGCTCTCTGCACGTATTCGCAGTTTGAAATTACGACTTTTTATACCCAACATACGCCAAGTACTGAAAGCGGCAGTGAGTCATATTTTGCACAAACTCCCCTGCAGCTTTCAAAATATCCGAAATATTCCAATTTCGAGGCCTGAGCCATATTTTGGAGCCAAATTCTGGCTCTCTGCACGTATTCGCAGTTTTAAATTACGACTTTTTTATACCCAACATATGCGAAGTACTGAAAGCGGCGTTTGGTGACATTTGACCCAAACCTCCCTGCAGTTTTCAAAATATCCTAAACATCCCAATTTCGAGGCCTGAGCCGAATTTTCGAGCCAAATTCTGGCTCTATGCACGTATACGCAGTTTAAAATTACGACTTTTTATACCCAGCATATGCCAAGTCTTGATAGCGGCAGTGAGTCACATTTTGCACAAACTCCCCTGCAGTTTTGGAAACATCCCCAATTTCGAGGCCTGAGCTATATTTTGGAGCCAAATTCTGGCTCTCTGCACGTATTCGACGTTTAAAATTACGACTTTATATACCCAACATATGCCAAGTACTGAAAGCGGCGATTGGTGACATTTGTCCCAAACTTCCCTGCAGTTTTCAAAATATCCCAAACATCCCAATTTCGAGGCCTGAGCCATATTTTTGAGCCAAATTCTGGCTCTATGCACGTATTCGCAGATTGAAATTACGACTTTTTTATACCCAACATATACCAAGTACTGAAAGCGGCGTTTGGTCACATTTGTCTCAATCCTTCTTGCAGTTTTCAAAATATCCCAAACATCCCAATTTCGAGGCCTGAGCTATATTTTGGAGCCAAATTCTGGCTCTCTGCACGTATTTTCAGTTTGAAATTACGACTTTTTTATACCCAACATATGCGAAGTACTGAAAGCGGCGTTTGGTGACATTTGTCCCAAACCCCACTGCAGTTTTCAAAATATCCTAAACATCCCAATTTAGAGGCCTGAGCCGTATTTTGGAGCCAAATTCTGGCTCTATGCACGTATACGCAGTTTGAAATAACGACTTTTTATTCCCAACATATGCCAAGTCCTGATAGCGGCAGTGAGTCACATTTTGGACAAACTTCCCTGCAGTTTTTGAAATATCCCAAATATCCCAATTTCGAGGCCTGAGCTATATTTTGGAGCCAAATTCTGGCTCTCTGCACGTATTCTCAGTTTGAAATTACGACTATTTTATACCCAACATATGCCAAGTAATGAAAGCGCCGTTTGGACACATATGTCCGAAACCCCCCTGCAGTTTTCAAAATATCCCAAACATCCCAATTTCGAGGCCTGAGCCATATTGTGGAGCCAAATTCTCGCTCTCTGCACGTATTCGCAGTTTGAAATTACGACTTTATATACCCAACACATTCCAAGTACTGAAAGCGATGTTTGGTCACATTTGTCCCAAACCTCCCTGCAGTTTTCAAAATATCTCAAATATCCTAATTTCGAGGCCTGAGCCATATTATACAGTCAAATTCTGGATCTCTGCATGTATTCACAGTTTGAAATTACGACTTTTTATACCCAACATATGCCAAGTACTGAAAGCGGCGTTTGGTTACATCTGTCCCAAACCTCCCTACAGTTTACAAAATATCCCAAACATCCCAATTTCGAGGCCTGAGCCATATTTTGGAACCAAATACAAGCTCTTTGCACGTATTCGCAGTTTGAAATTACGACTTTTTATACCCAACATATGCCAAGTTCTGAAAGCGGCGTTTGGTCATATTTTTCCAAAACCCCCCTGCAGTTTTCAAAATATCCCAAACATCCCAATTTCGAGGCCTGAGCCGTATTTTGGAGCCAAATTCTGCCTCTATGCACGTATTCGCAGTTTGAAATTACGACTTTTTATACCCAACATATGCCAAGTCCTGAAAGCGGCAGTGAGTGACATTTTGCACAAACTCCCCTGCAGTTTTCGAAATATCCCAAATAACCCAATTAAGAGGCCTGAGCCATATTTTGGAGCCAAATTCTGGCTCTCTGCACGTATTCGCAGTTTGAAATTACGAATTTTATACCCAACATATACCAAGTACTGAAAGCGGCATTTGGTCACATTTGTCCCAAACCTCCCAGCAGTTTTCAAAATATCCCAAACATCCCAATTTCGAGGCCTGAGCCATATTTTGGAGCCAAATTCTGGCTCTCTGCACGTATTCGTAGTTTGAAATTGCGAATTTTTTATACCCAACATATGCCAATTACTGAAAGCGGCGTTTGGTGACATTTGTCCCATACCCTCCTGCAGTTTTCAAAATATCCTAAACATCCCAATTTCGAGGCCTGAGCCGTATTTTGGAGCCAAATTCTGGCTCTATGCACGTATACGCAGTTTGAAATTACGACTTTTTTATACCCAACATATGCAAAGTACTGAAAGCGGCGTTAGGTGACATTTGTCCCATACCCTCCTGCAGTTTTCAAAATATCCTAAACATCCCAATTTCGAGGCCTGAGCCATATTTTGGAGCCAAATTCTGGCTCTCTGCACGTATTCACAGTTTTAAATTACGACTTTTTTATACCCAACATATGCAAAGTACTGAAAGCGGCGTTTGGTGACATTTGTCCCATACCCTCCTGCAGTTTTCAAAATATCCTAAACATCCCAATTTCGAGGCCTGAGCCGTATTTTGGAGCCAAATTCTGGCTCTATGCACGTATACGCAGTTTGAAATTACGACTTTTTATACCCAGCATATGTCAAGTCCTGATAGCGGCAGTGAGTCACATTTTGCACAAACTCCCCTGCAGTTTTGGAAACATCCCAAATATCCCAATTTCGAGGCCTGAGCTATATTTTGGAGCCAAATTCTGGCTCTACGCACGTATTCGCCGTTTGAAATTACGACTTTTTTATAGCCAACATGTGCCTAGTAATGAAAGCGGCGTTTGGTCACATATATCCCAAACCCCCTGCAGTTTTCAAAATATCCCAAACATCCCAATTTCGAGGCCTGAGCCATATTTTGGAGCCAAATTCTGGCTCTCTGCACGTATTCTCAATTTGAAATTACGACTTTTTTATACCCAACATATGCGAATTACTGAAAGCGGCGTTTGGTGACATTTGTCCCAAACCCCACTGCAGTTTTCAAAATATCCTAAACATCCCAATTTAGAGGCCTGAGCCGTATTTTGGAGCCAAATTTTGGCTCTATGCACGTATACGCAGTTTGAAATAACAACTTTTTATTCCGAACATATGCCAAGTCCTGATAGCGGCAGTGAGTCACATTTTGGACAAACTCCCCTGCAGTTTTCGAAATATCCCAAATATCCCAATTTCGAGGCCTGAGCTATATTTTGGAGCCAAATTCTGGCTTTCTGCACGTATTCGCCGTTTGAAATTACGACTATTTTATACCCAACATATGCCAAGTAATGAAAGCGGCGTTTGGTTACATCTGTCCCAAACCCCCCTGCAGTTTTCAAAATATCCCAAACATCCCAATTTCGAGGCCTGAGCCATATTTTGGAGCCAAGTTCTAGCTCTTTGCACGTATTCGCAGTTTGATATTACGATTTTTATACCCAACATATGCCAAGTGTTGAAAGCGGCGTTTGGTTATATTTGTCCCAAACCTCCCAGCAGTTTTCAAAAAATCCCAAACATCACAATATCGAGGCCTGAGCCATATTTTGGAGCCAAGTTCTAGCTCTTTGCACGTATTCGCAGTTTGATATTACGATTTTTATACCCAACATATGCCAAGTACTGAAAGCGGTGTTTGGTCACATTTGTCCCAAACCCCCCCCCCCCTGCAGTTTTCAAAATATCCCAAACATCCCAATTTCGAGGCCTTAGCCATATTTTGGAGCCAAATTCTTGCTCTATGCACGTATTCGCGGTTTGAAATTACGACATTTTATACCCAACATATGCCAAGTCCTGAAAGTGGCAGTGAGTCACATTTCGCACAAGCTCCCCTGCAGTTTTCGAAATATCTCAAATATCCCAATTTAGAGGCCTGAGCAATATTTTGGCGCCAAATTTTGGCTCTCTGCACGTATTCAAAGTTTGAAATTACGACTTTTTATACCCAACTTATGCCAAGTACTGAAAGTGGCATTTGGTCAAATTTGTCCCAAACCTCCCTGCAGTTTTCGAAATATCCCAAATAACCCAATTAAGAGGCCTGAGCCATACTTTCGAGCCAAATTCTGGCTCTCTGCACGTATTCGCAGTTTGAAATTACGACTTTTTATACCCAACATACGCCAAGTACTGAAAGCGGCAGTGAGTCATATTTTGCACAAACTCCCCTGCAGCTTTCAAAATATCCGAAATATTCCAATTTCGAGGCCTGAGCCATATTTTGGAGCCAAATTCTGGCTCTCTGCACGTATTCGCAGTTTTAAATTACGACTTTTTTATACCCAACATATGCGAAGTACTGAAAGCGGCGTTTGGTGACATTTGACCCAAACCTCCCTGCAGTTTTCAAAATATCCTAAACATCCCAATTTCGAGGCCTGAGCCGAATTTTCGAGCCAAATTCTGGCTCTATGCACGTATACGCAGTTTAAAATTACGACTTTTTATACCCAGCATATGCCAAGTCTTGATAGCGGCAGTGAGTCACATTTTGCACAAACTCCCCTGCAGTTTTGGAAACATCCCCAATTTCGAGGCCTGAGCTATATTTTGGAGCCAAATTCTGGCTCTCTGCACGTATTCGACGTTTAAAATTACGACTTTATATACCCAACATATGCCAAGTACTGAAAGCGGCGATTGGTGACATTTGTCCCAAACTTCCCTGCAGTTTTCAAAATATCCCAAACATCCCAATTTCGAGGCCTGAGCCATATTTTTGAGCCAAATTCTGGCTCTATGCACGTATTCGCAGATTGAAATTACGACTTTTTTATACCCAACATATACCAAGTACTGAAAGCGGCGTTTGGTCACATTTGTCTCAATCCTTCTTGCAGTTTTCAAAATATCCCAAACATCCCAATTTCGAGGCCTGAGCTATATTTTGGAGCCAAATTCTGGCTCTCTGCACGTATTTTCAGTTTGAAATTACGACTTTTTTATACCCAACATATGCGAAGTACTGAAAGCGGCGTTTGGTGACATTTGTCCCAAACCCCACTGCAGTTTTCAAAATATCCTAAACATCCCAATTTAGAGGCCTGAGCCGTATTTTGGAGCCAAATTCTGGCTCTATGCACGTATACGCAGTTTGAAATAACGACTTTTTATTCCCAACATATGCCAAGGTCCTGATAGCGGCAGTGAGTCACATTTTGGACAAACTTCCCTGCAGTTTTTGAAATATCCCAAATATCCCAATTTCGAGGCCTGAGCTATATTTTGGAGCCAAATTCTGGCTCTCTGCACGTATTCTCAGTTTGAAATTACGACTATTTTATACCCAACATATGCCAAGTAATGAAAGCGCCGTTTGGACACATATGTCCGAAACCCCCCTGCAGTTTTCAAAATATCCCAAACATCCCAATTTCGAGGCCTGAGCCATATTGTGGAGCCAAATTCTCGCTCTCTGCACGTATTCGCAGTTTGAAATTACGACTTTATATACCCAACACATTCCAAGTACTGAAAGCGATGTTTGGTCACATTTGTCCCAAACCTCCCTGAAGTTTTCAAAATATCTCAAATATCCTAATTTCGAGGCCTGAGCCATATTATACAGCCAAATTCTGGATCTCTGCACGTATTCACAGTTTGAAATTACGACTTTTTATACCCAACATATGCCAAGTACTGAAAGCGGCGTTTGGTTACATCTGTCCCAAACCTCCCTACAGTTTACAAAATATCCCAAACATCCCAATTTCGAGGCCTGAGCCATATTTTGGAACCAAATACAAGCTCTTTGCACGTATTCGCAGTTTGAAATTACGACTTTTTATACCCAACATATGCCAAGTTCTGAAAGCGGCGTTTGGTCATATTTTTCCAAAACCCCCCCTGCAGTTTTCAAAATATCCCAAACATCCCAATTTCGAGGCCTGAGCCGTATTTTGGAGCCAAATTCTGCCTCTATGCACGTATTCGCAGTTTGAAATTACGACTTTTTATACCCAACATATGCCAAGTCCTGAAAGCGGCAGTGAGTGACATTTTGCACAAACTCCCCTGCAGTTTTCGAAATATCCCAAATAACCCAATTAAGAGGCCTGAGCCATATTTTGGAGCCAAATTCTGGCTCTCTGCACGTATTCGCAGTTTGAAATTACGAATTTTATACCCAACATATACCAAGTACTGAAAGCGGCATTTGGTCACATTTGTCCCAAACCTCCCAGCAGTTTTCAAAATATCCCAAACATCCCAATTTCGAGGCCTGAGCCATATTTTGGAGCCAAATTCTGGCTCTCTGCACGTATTCACAGTTTTAAATTACGACTTTTTTATACCCAACATATGCAAAGTACTGAAAGCGGCGTTTGGTGACATTTGTCCCATACCCTCCTGCAGTTTTCAAAATATCCTAAACATCCCAATTTCGAGGCCTGAGCCGTATTTTGGAGCCAAATTCTGGCTCTATGCACGTATACGCAGTTTGAAATTACGACTTTTTTATACCCAACATATGCAAAGTACTGATAGCGGCAGTGAGTCACATTTTGCACAAACTCCCCTGCAGTTTTGGAAACATCCCAAATATCCCAATTTCGAGGCCTGAGCTATATTTTGGAGCCAAATTCTGGCTCTACGCACGTATTCGCCGTTTGAAATTACGACTTTTTTATAGCCAACATGTGCCTAGTAATGAAAGCGGCGTTTGGTCACATATATCCCAAACCCCCTGCAGTTTTCAAAATATCCCAAACATCCCAATTTCGAGGCCTGAGCCATATTTTGGAGCCAAATTCTGGCTCTCTGCACGTATTCTCAATTTGAAATTACGACTTTTTTATACCCAACATATGCGAATTACTGAAAGCGGCGTTTGGTGACATTTGTCCCAAACCCCACTGCAGTTTTCAAAATATCCTAAACATCCCAATTTAGAGGCCTGAGCCGTATTTTGGAGCCAAATTTTGGCTCTATGCATGTATACGCAGTTTGAAATAACAACTTTTTATTCCGAACATATGCCAAGTCCTGATAGCGGCAGTGAGTCACATTTTGGACAAACTCCCCTGCAGTTTTCGAAATATCCCAAATATCCCAATTTCGAGGCCTGAGCTATATTTTGGAGCCAAATTCTGGCTTTCTGCACGTATTCGCCGTTTGAAATTACGACTATTTTATACCCAACATATGCCAAGTAATGAAAGCGGCGTTTGGTTACATCTGTCCCAAACCCCCCTGCAGTTTTCAAAATATCCCAAACATCCCAATTTCGAGGCCTGAGCCATATTTTGGAGCCAAGTTCTAGCTCTTTGCACGTATTCGCAGTTTGATATTACGATTTTTATACCCAACATATGCCAAGTGTTGAAAGCGGCGTTTGGTTATATTTGTCCCAAACCTCCCAGCAGTTTTCAAAAAATCCCAAACATCACAATATCGAGGCCTGAGCCATATTTTGGAGCCAAGTTCTAGCTCTTTGCACGTATTCGCAGTTTGATATTACGATTTTTATACCCAACATATGCCAAGTACTGAAAGCGGTGTTTGGTCACATTTGTCCCAAACCCCCCCCCCCTGCAGTTTTCAAAATATCCCAAACATCCCAATTTCGAGGCCTTAGCCATATTTTGGAGCCAAATTCTTGCTCTATGCACGTATTCGCGGTTTGAAATTACGACATTTTATACCCAACATATGCCAAGTCCTGAAAGTGGCAGTGAGTCACATTTCGCACAAGCTCCCCTGCAGTTTTCGAAATATCTCAAATATCCCAATTTAGAGGCCTGAGCAATATTTTGGCGCCAAATTTTGGCTCTCTGCACGTATTCAAAGTTTGAAATTACGACTTTTTATACCCAACTTATGCCAAGTACTGAAAGTGGCATTTGGTCAAATTTGTCCCAAACCTCCCTGCAGTTTTCGAAATATCCCAAATAACCCAATTAAGAGGCCTGAGCCATATTTTGGAGCCCAATTCTGGCTCTCTGCATGTATTCGCAGTTTGAAATTACGACTTTTTATACCCAACATATACTAAGTACTGAAAGCGGCATTTGGTCACATTTGTCCCAAACCTCCCAGCAGTTTTCAAAATATCCCAAACATCCCAATTTCGAGGCCTGAGCCATATTTTGGAGTCAAATTCTGGCTCTCTGCACATATTCGTAGTTTGAAATTGCGAATTTTTTATACCCAACATATGCCAATTACTGAAAGCGGCGTTTGGTGACATTTGTCCCATAACCTCCTGCAGTTTTCAAAATATCCTAAACATCCCAATTTCGAGGCCTGAGCCGTATTTTGGAGCCAAATTCTGGCTCTATGCACGTATACGCAGTTTGAAATTACGATTTTTTTATACCCAACATATGCAAAGTACTGAAAGCGGCGTTTGGTGACATTTGTCCCATACCCTCCTGCAGTTTTCAAAATATCCTAAACATCCCAATTTCGAGGCCTGAGCCATATTTTGGAGCCAAATTCTGGCTCTCTGCACGTATTCACAGTTTTAAATTACGACTTTTTTATACCCAACATATGCAAAGTACTGAAAGCGGCGTTTGGTGACATTTGTCCCATACCCTCCTGCAGTTTTCAAAATATCCTAAACATCCCAATTTCGAGGCCTGAGCCGTATTTTGGAGCCAAATTCTGGCTCTATGCACGTATACGCAGTTTGAAATTACGACTTTTTATACCCAGCATATGCCAAGTCCTGATAGCGGCAGTGAGTCACATTTTGCACAAACTCCCCTGCAGTTTTGGAAACATCCCAAATATCCCAATTTCGAGGCCTGAGCTATATTTTGGAGCCAAATTCTGGCTCTACGCACGTATTCGCCGTTTGAAATTACGACTTTTTTATAGCCAACATGTGCCTAGTAATGAAAGCGGCGTTTGGTCACATATATCCCAAACCCCCCTGCAGTTTTCAAAATATCCCAAACATCCCAATTTCGAGGCCTGAGCCATATTTTGGAGCCAAATTCTGGCTCTCTGCACGTATTCTCAGTTTGAAATTACGACTTTTTTATACCCAACATATGCGAATTACTGAAAACGGCGTTTGGTGACATTTGTCCCAAACCCAACTGCAGTTTTCAAAATATCCTAAACATCCCAATTTAGAGGCCTGAGCCGTATTTTGGAGCCAAATTTTGGCTCTATGCACGTATACGCAGTTTGAAATAACGACTTTTTATTCCCAACATATGCCAAGTCCTGATAGCGGCAGTGAGTCACATTTTGGACAAACTCCCCTGCAGTTTTCGAAATATCCCAAATATCCCAATTTCGAGGCCTGAGCTATATTTTGGAGCCAAATTCTGGCTTTCTGCACGTATTCGCCGTTTGAAATTACGACTATTTTATACCCAACATATGCCAAGTAATGAAAGCGGCGTTTGGTTACATCTGTCCCAAACCCCCCTGCAGTTTTCAAAATATCCCAAACATCCCAATTTCGAGGCCTGAGCCATATTTTGGAGCCAAGTTCTAGCTCTTTGCACGTATTCGCAGTTTGATATTACGATTTTTATATCCAACATATGCCAAGTGTTGAAAGCGGCGTTTGGTTATATTTGTCCCAAACCTCCCAGCAGTTTTCAAAATATCCCAAACATCACAATATCGAGGCCTGAGCCATATTTTGGAGCCAAGTTCTAGCTCTTTGCACGTATTCGCAGTTTGATATTACGATTTTTATATCCAACATATGCCAAGTACTGAAAGCGGTGTTTGGTCACATTTGTCCCAAACCCCCCTCCCCCCCTGCAGTTTTCAAAATATCCCAAACATCCCAATTTCGAGGCCTTAGCCATATTTTGGAGCCAAATTCAGGCTCTATGCACGTATTCGCGGTTTGAAATTACGACTTTTTATACCCAACATATGCCAAGTCCTGAAAGCAGCAGTGAGTCAAATTTTGCACAAACTCCCCTGCAGTTTTCAAAATATCCCAAATATCAAAATTTCGAGGCCTGAGCCATATTTTGGAGCCAAATTCTGGCTCTCTGCACATATTCGCAGTTTGAAATTACGAATTTTTTATACCCAACATATGCCAAGTACTGAAAGCGGTGTTTGGTCACATTTGTCCCAAACGCACCCCTGCAGTTTTCAAAATATCCCAAACATCCCAATTTCGAGGCCTTAGCCATATTTTGGAGCCAAATTCTGGCTCTATGCACGTATTCGCGGTTTGAAATTACGACATTTTATACCCAACATATGCCAAGTCCTGAAAGTAGCAGTGAGTCACATTTCGCACAAGCTCCCCTGCAGTTTTCGAAATATCTCAAATATCCCAATTTAGAGGCCTGAGCAATATTTTGGCGCCAAATTTTGGCTCTCTGCACGTATTCAAAGTTTGAAATTACGACTTTTTATACCCAACTTATGCCAAGTACTGAAAGTGGCATTTGGTCAAATTTGCCCCAAACCTCCCTGCAGTTTTCAAAATATCCCAAACATCCCAATTTCGAGGCCTGAGCCATATTTTAGAGCCAAATTCTGGCTCTCTGCACGTATTCGAAGTTTGAAATTACGACTTTTTATACCCAACATATGCTAAGTCCTGAAAGCGGGAGTTAGTCACATTTTGCACAAACCCTATTGCAGTTTTCGAAATATCCCAAACATCCCAATTTCGAGGCATGAGCCATATTTTGGAGCCAAATTTTGGCTCTCTGCACGTATTCGCTGTTTGAAATTACGACTTTTTATACCCAACATATGCTAAGTCCTGAAAGCGGGAGTTAGTCACATTTTGCACAAACTCCCTTGCAGTTTTCGAAATATCCCAAATATCCCAATTTCGAGGCCTGAGCCGTATTTTGGAGCCAAATTCTGGCTCTCTGCACGTATTCGCAGTTTGAAATTACGACATTTTATACCCAACTTATGCCAAGTACTGAACGCGGCGTTTGGTCACATTTGTCCAAAACCCCCCCTGCAGTTTTCAAAATATCCCAAACATCCCAATTTCGAGGCCTTAGCCATATTTTGGAGCCAAATTCTTGCACCAGGCACGTATTCGTGGTTTGAAATTACGACATTTTATACCCAACATATGCTAAGTCCTGAAAGCGGCAGTGAGTCACATTTTGCACAAACTCTATTGCAGTTTTCGAAATATCCCAAATATCCCAATTTCGAGGCATGAGCCATATTTTGGAGCCAAATTTTGGCTCTCTGCACGTATTCGCAGTTTGAAATAACGACTTTTTATACCCAACATACGCCAAATACTGAAAGCGGCAGTGAGTCACATTTTGCTCAAACTCCCCTGCAGTTTTCAAAATATCCCAAACATCCCACTTTCAAGGATTGAGCCATATTTTGGAGCCAAATTCAAGCTCTCTGCACGTATTCGCAGTTTGAAATTACTACTTTTTATACCCAACATATGCCAAGTTCTGTAAGCAGCGTTTGGTCATATTTGTCCCAAACCCCCCTGCAGTTTTCAAAATATCCCAAACTACCCAATTTCGAGGACTGAGCAATATTTTGGAGCCAAATTCTGGCTCTATGCACGTATTCGCAGTATGAAATTACGAATTTTTTATACCCAACATATACCAAGTACTGAAAGTGGCAGTGAGTCACATTATGCGCAAACTCCCCTGCAGTTTTCGAAATATCCCAAATATCCCAATTTTAAGGCCTGATACTTATTTTGGAGCCAAATTCTGGCTCTCTGCACGTATTCGCAGTTTGAAATTACGACTTTTTTATACCCAACATATACCAAGTACTGAAAGTGGCAGTGAGTCACATTATGCGCAAACTCCCCTGCAGTTTTCGAAATATCCCAAATATCCCAATTTTAAGGCCTGATACTTATTTTGGAGCCAAATTCTGGCTCTCTGCACGTATTCGCAGTTTGAAATTACGAATTTTTTATACCCAACATATACCAAGTACTGAAAGTGGCAGTGTGTCACATTTTGCGCAAACTCCCCTGCAGTTTTCGAAATATCCCAAATATCCCAATTTTAAGGCCTGATACTTATTTTGGAGCCAAATTCTGGCTCTCTGCACGTATTCGCAGTGTGAAATTACGACTTTTTATACCCAACATATGCCAAGTCCTGAAAGCGGCAGTGAATCACATTTCGCACAAACTCCCCTGCAGTTTTCGAAATATCCCAAATATCCCAATTTTAAGGCCTGATACTTATTTTGGAGCCAAATTCTGGCTCTCTGCACGTATTCGCAGTTTGAAATTACGACTTTTTTATACCCAACATATACCAAGTACTGAAAGCGGCGTTTGGTCAAATTTGTCCCAAACCCCCCCCCCCCCCTCCTGCAGTTTTCAAAATATCCCAAATATCCAAATTTCGACGCCTGAGCCATACTTTGGAGCCAAATTCTGGCTCTCTGCACTTATTCGCAGTTTGAAATTACGACTTTTTATACACAACATATGCCAAGTCCTGAAAGCAGCAGTGTGTCACATTTTGCACAAACTCCCCTGCAGTTTTCAAAATATCCCAAACATCTCAATTTCGAGGCCTGAGCCATATTTTGGAGCCAAATTCTGGTTCTCTGCACGTATTCGCAGTTTGAAATTCCTCTTGGAGTTGGAGTTGGAGGGTTTTTGGATTTGGAATGAGGGAAGAGGCGGGCTGGATGAGGCAGTTTATGTCTTTGGAAATATTTGTAATCATTTTATTTAGAGATGAGTGTGAGCAGAAATGACACACTATAGTAGTAATTTATAGTGAAGATAATATTGTATTTCCAAATGAGAAAAAATTATGCGAGGCGAAAACTGGCATAATACATGCCAGATAAAAGTAGGTTGGCAACAACTCCTCAATAAAAGATTTGGTTGTGGAGGAGATTCCCGCCCGAAGGTCGGCCATCTTGGCGCACAGATTGAACGCCCCTGGCTGGACTTTCTTTCCACACCTCGCCTGGGGCTTGTCATGTTCACAGAAAATGGTACCATCCGTTTTCTATGTGCGGCGGCTGGGACGCCAGAGAGGGGAGGTAAACAAGAGAGCGTACAGGACGCCCGCCAAGCTTGGTAGCTACTAGTCATGTAATCATATTAAGTATTAAAGTCAGTAACCAAGTCATGACTTTACATCAACCCTACAACCAAGACTTCCTCAGTAACACACAAACACCACATTGGCGACGAGGATGAACTGTGAACGCAGGTATTATTGTGACTCGTCGTCTGCACATGATCCAGTAATTGGTTCCGCAAATCCACAACCCAGTTACCAAACCAGTATTTACCCAGGTATTTCCTAAATCTAAACTTATCTTCATTTAAAGCCTTATCAATAACTCCCTTGTTATGCCCATTCATCCACTTGTACACTTCAATCATGTCACGTTAAGGTTTTTCCAACATCTCTTCATATGGAAGCTTTCTAATTTGCGGGATTAACTTTGTCATCCTAACTGACGTGTTCTAGTGAATTATGTCCATTCATTATGTGTATGGCGACCAAAACTGAACGGCATAATGTAAATGGGGCCTAAAAACAATACGTTAATAAACCCAGCCGACTTATTGCTAACTCTTCTATAAATAAATCTATGGGAAAGAAAAGCTCTCAGCCTGCTAACAAGAGTGTACAAATCCACAAGGGCCGGGACGAGGATTCGAACCTGCGTCCGAGAGCATCCCAGACGCTGCCGTAATCGACTGAGCTACGACATGGTCAAAAGGAGTTGAAACCGAAGATCTACTGAACATATTGGATCCTGCAGCCTCTCCGAGGCACAAACCAGTGTTAGTGTAACAAGAATGTGAAGTTGACTACGTCCATCTAGTTCCACCCGCTCCTCCCCAGAACTAGTTGTTAAATAAGCACTTTACCTTGACTCCTCTGATCCAACACTTGTCCACACGTGCCACACTCCTGAAAAAATATTTTTTACATATATTAAGGGCAAGTATAAGTAATTATTAAAATAAGGCACCAAACCGGGAAGGCTATGTAGCACCAGGGTAAGTATAAACAGTTTATTTCAAATACAATCGAGTAGGAAAATACAATTATGAATTTCAAGAACACTGGAACCAATCACTGGAAAAGGTGAAATTGCAATGGAGATTAATTAAAGATTGTATCAACAATAGCGAGTAGGCAAGACTGATAAGACTGCAATAGCCTAACGGAGTACATTTTTGTCTCCGACTCATGAGGCTATGGTTAAGCATCAATGTTCTTTTAAAGTTACATAGAAACACATTATCTTATTAGGGTCTTCCACTAAAAACAAACCTTTAGCTAATCTTAGATAAACGTACTGTGTATTATTAATTTATTTAGCTGTTTATTGGCCTAAATTATATAAATAACATGCTTAAAACCTCTTAAGTACAGTATATGGTCTCTGAGCACCAAACCAACGTTAGAAGCCTAGTGATTACATTGTCAAAAAGGACCATTTACAGGTGAAACCATTTCATATCGCAGAGTAAACAAGATGGAAACAATTATCTTCCACATTTATTTGCACAATTGCCATCCTGATATGACCACTCCATCGCCCTAGTCGTTAACACACTAAGTGCAGGCGATGAGTCACAATAACGTGGCTGAAGTAGTTTGACCAGGCCACACACTAGCAGGTGAAGGGATGACGACGTTTCGGTCCATCCTGGACCATTCTCAAGTCGACTTGAGAATGGTCCAGGACCGAAACGTCGTCGTCAACACACTAAACAATCTAGGGTGACTTGTTGCTAAACATTACAAGTCACCTTTACCTTAGCTACAAAACACGTTGTGCATATTATCACTCTACCTTTAATGTCATAATGCAGCAGTTTGCGCGCTCAAAATACAGATAGACAAAATTCTCAGGAACCATAGGGGAACCTTTGACAAGCCGCCGGCTTCCTGTTGCCGTAGAGGGCACTATGGAGAAATGGTGGCCCTCTGGTAAATTTAAGTCAATATTACCTAGGAGTTATGATGTACCAGCCATTGAACATCTGGGACTCACAGTTAATATGAAAACAATCCTTAAGAATAGTTAAACGAATCTTTGACTGAAACGAACAACGTTGAATATTCAACTGTACGAGTCTCTGTTGTGGTCCCATCTGGCCTACTGTGTCCTAATAAGGAAACCTCACTTCAAAAACACATCAATGATTTTCAGCTTCGGAGAAAGTTCAAGACAGCAACAACAATCATGCCAGAACTTGTTCAACTGTCACTACCACGAATCTTTGAAGGACTAACACTATAAAAGTTTAAATTGTTATAGATTTAGATAGATTAGCCTATAAATTTTCCTAGAAATTACCTACTTAATATTATCTGTTAAATTAAGGACCTGGCCGAAGTGCTATGCGTACTAGTGGCTTTACAAGAATGTAAACACACAGGGCTATGTACTCCTTGTCACCTGTCCTCTTAAAAATAGCGTCGCTTTTGGCCGTTTACCCGTAAGGCCGAATATGGACGTAATTTGGAAATGAAAACAAAATGAAAATAAATTTGGGCTTTTTTTCAACAACAATAAGTTAAGGGTCCTCTGGTAGGTTAGGTGGGCAGGAAATTCTCATAAAGTTTCAAAACGTTATGAAAAATGTTAATGGAAAGAATCCTCTTCTAAGCTGGCCGAGTAAGCCGGACGACTCAAACAGAAAACGGAACCGTGCGTCACTTTTGTGAGTCGATTTCATTTCAAATTACGTCCAAATTTGGCCATAGTGCCGCGCATACCAGCCAAAAGTGACGTTAGTTTTAAGAGAACGGGTTGATCAGAAACCCAATATAACTTGTAGTTATATAAATAAATAAATAACAGCCGAGGCCTTTGTAATACTGACCAAGTTGGAGGTCATTAATACAGACAACTTCTCTAAAATATCATATTTGACACAGGCTGGACAACAGCTTCAAGCTCAACAAGCCACAATGTAACACAGAAAATAGATGTGTTGTTTCCCCCATAGGATTATTAACCCATGAACCCGCTTAACCACTCAAGTCGTAAATGCCGAGTCATTCCTCTTGTTCACAATATACACAAGACAAATCCTCAATAAAATAAGGGTGGAGGGAGTAGGAAGGCTGACCTTTGACAAGGTGCCGCCGTCCTGTCCCCGTCGAGGCCACTGTAGATGGTGGCCCTTAGGTCAATTCATCATAGGAGCCCTTCTCCTTCCATCATTCTGAATCATGCTCATCGTACTAACCTGCTCCCCCTCAATCCCCCCCCCCCCCCACCATCTTCACACAATCTGTGGCCAACATTTCTCGTTTCATTCAGATTTTCATCAAAATATGTAGAAGATTTCTCTTTGGGTTGTTTTAAGGGGCCTGACAGCCGAGTGGAGAGTGCTCCGGATTCGTAATCCTGAGGTTCCGGGGTCGATCCCCGGTGGAGGCTGAAACAAATGGACACTTTCTTTCACCCTGATGACCCTGTATACCTATCAGTAAATAAGTACCTGGGAGTTAGACAGCTGCTATGGGCTGTTTCCTAGGGATGTGTAAGAAAAAGAAGGCCTGGTCGAGGACAGGGCCGCGGGGGATGCTAAGCCCTGAAATCATCTCAAGATAACCCTAAGATTGCTGGCTAGCTACTGGCATGGCTATTAAGGCCACCACAAGCGCCCTAATGACTTAACTAGCGGGTACACCTATGGCTGCCACCTGACAATCTCCTCTATATTTTGTCTAAATACATAAAATATACAAAATAATAACGAATAACAACATGAAGTACACACCCCGAACAATTCTTTCTATATTATGATTGAGTAATGATATCTGTAACACATTTATTTTTTGCTCACTGGTAATCAACGTGACACTTGCCAGGCGGCGGCTGGTCGACAAATGAGCCACACGTTAAGAAGCGGGACTCCCAGACGCGCCACTCACCCTTACTTCACTATAATATCTAAACTGTCAACCTCTAATACAGTTAAGCATCTGACCACCAGAGGGGCTAATGCTCCCCTGTTATTACGCCATCCATATAATGATTGTTCTCATTATTCATTGTTGCAACGTTTAAATACATTCAACACTGTAGTGACAATGTCAGACCTCGAAGGAAGAATTGAAACACCCTTCTTTAGATGTATTATTAATTACGAAAATACTTAAGGAAATTCCTGTTTCAATTCTTCCTTCGTGGTCTGACACTGTCGTCACCATTTTCATCACGTGTTAATTGTCTTGTGATTTACACGCAGATTTTGTAGTGTATATACGACAACTTCAGGAAAGTAATGAGTAGCGGATTTAGTCTAAACAATAATATATGCTCTTTGTTTTTAGTGCCAAATTATCTGGCAAATATACATTTGGAGATGTAGCTCAATCCTTCCTGTAGCCCAATCTTTCCTGTAGCCCAATCCTTCTTGTAGCCCAATCCTTCCTGTAGACCAATCCATCCTGTAGCTCAATCCTTCCTGTAGCCCAATCTTTCCTGTAGCCCAATCCTTCTTGTAGACCAATCCTTCCTGTAGCCCAATCCTTCCTGTAGCCCAATCCTTCCTTCCAAATCTGATTTGTATTATAATATTATTGGAGGTGTTGTGGTTTCTGTTCTAGGTTCAGGATTGTACCTGGTCCAGGTGTCATCTTATGTTGCGTTTATTTCTTTGTTGCTATATCCATTGTTCACCAACACTTCAGTTAACTTTCAAACTCCCTACTGACGTTGCTCCATTCTGAGCAGTGGGTAAGGGCTCGACGAATATAAGTGTTTAGAACACTGGCTTTGTGTCTTTGGGAGCACTCACTCCTACTGTTTAGGTATAATCCTATGTTTGTAGGCTTAGTATATACGCTACTGCTTAGAGATGCTCCTGTTAAATTGTGTGTTTATTTTTCTACTTATACTGAATCCTTTTAAAGTGTGTCCTTATCTGTCATTTGCATCAAACTTCATCCCTCCCACTAACCTGTTTGGTAGTGAGTTCTGCTAATCGTGGATTGCTGTTACGTAGCTCATTTAGCTTCATAATAGTTGGATGGCTGAAATAAAAAGGCGTCAATTAAACAGAGCAGAAATTTATGAGAATGATGTTCAAAAATACCAAATAGTTATTATTTTATCTGTAGAAAACGATGTCTTACAGACAGGGTAAAAAAAAAAATGAATGTAATGAAACATCATTTACTTGGCGAGAGCCAGAGGTTCCCTGGAGCTATCCAGGCTGATATGGATATATTAGATTTTGGCATCAGTCAGTGTGAATGGAGTTCCACTGAATTACAATCTCTCAGCAAATGAACTTTTTTTCACCCTCATTGTTTGCTGTGATCGCCAACATGGTATTTAGAAAAAGTTGATCTGCTGCTGACCTCTTGCTAAATCTCTCCATTAAGTGACATTAGACACTGGATGAATCATAGATCAGCAGTGTTGTTGATCTAAATATAGCAGGTGCATCTGAGTGGGTCTGGATTAGTAGGAAAGCATCACGCACTAGCCCCAGTCACCATTCTGCAATATAAAAAAAATCCCCCATGCTTTCCACATCACTTTTTTATAACCAACATATGCCAAGTTCTGAAAGCGGCGTTTGGTCACATTTGTCCCAATCCCCACTACAGTTTTCAAAATATCCCAAACATCTCAATTTTGAGGCCTGAGCCATATTTTCGAGCCAAATTCTGGCTCTCTGCACGTATTCGCAGTTTTAAATTACGACTTTTTTATACACAACATATGCCAAGTCTTGATAGCGGCAGTGAGTCACATTTTGCACAAACTCCCCTGCAGCTTTCAAAATATCCGAAATATTCCAATTTCGAGGCCTGAGCCATATTTTGGAGCCAAATTCTGGCTCTCTGCACGTATTCGCAGTTTTAAATTACGACTTTTTTATACCCAACATATGCGATGTACTGAAAGCGGCGTTTGGTGACATTTGACCCAAACCTCCCTGCAGTTTTCATAATATCCTAAACATCCCAATTTCGAGGCCTGAGCCGTATTTTCGAGCCAAATTCTGGCTCTATGCACGTATACGCAGTTTGAAATTACGACTTTTTATACCCAGCATATGCCAAGTCTTGATAGCGGCAGTGAGTCACATTTTGCACAAACTCCCCTGCAGTTTTGGAAACATCCCAAATATCCCAATTTCGAGGCCTGAGCTATATTTTGGAGCCAAATTCTGGCTCTCTGCACGTATTCGACGTTTGAAATTACGACTTTTTTATAGCCAACATGTGCCTAGTAATGAAAGCGGCGTTTGGTCACATATATCCCAAACCCCCCTGCAGTTTTCAAAATATCCCAAACATCCCAATTTCGAGGCCTGAGCCATATTTTGGAGCCAAATTCTCGCTCTCTGCACGTATTCGCATTTTGAAATTACGAATCTATATACCCAACATATGCCAAGTACTGAAAGCGGCGTTTGGTCACATTTGTCCCAAACCTCCCTGCAGTTTTCAAAATATCCCAAATATCCTAATTTCGAGGCCTGAGCCATATTATAGAGCCAAATTCTGGCTCTATGCACGTATTCACAGTTTGAAATTACGACTTTTTATACCCAACATATGCCAAGTACTGAAAGCGGCGTTTGGTTACAGCTGTCACAAACCTCCCTACAGTTTACAAAATATCCCAAACATCCCAATTTCGAGGCCTGAGCCATATTTTGGAGCCAAATACAAGCTCTTTGCACGTATTCGCAGTTTGAAATTACGACTTTTTATACCCAACATATGGCAAGTACTGAAAGCGGCGTTTGGTTACATCTGTCCCAAACTCCCCTGCAGTTTTCAAAATATCCCAAACATCCCAATTTCGAGGCCTGAGCCGTATTTTGGAGCCAAATTCTGGCTCTATGCACGTATTCGCAGTTTGAAATTACGACTTTTTATACCCAACATATACCAAGTACTGAAAGCGGCATTTGGTCACATTTGTCCCAAACCTCCCAGCAGTTTTCAAAATATCCCAAACATCCCAATTTCGAGGCCTGAGCCATATTTTGGAGCCAAATTCTGGCTCTATGCACGTATTCGCAGATTGAAATTACGACTTTTTTATACCCAACATATACCAAGTACTGAAAGCGGCGTTTGGTCACATTTGTCTCAATCCTTCTTGCAGTTTTCAAAATATCCCAAACATCCCAATTTCGAGGCCTGAGCCATATTTTGGAGCCAAATTCTGGCTCTCTGCACGTATTCGTAGTTTGAAATTGCGACTTTTTTATACCCAACATATGCCAATTACTGAAAGCGGCGTTTGGTGACATTTGTCCCATACCCTCCTGCAGTTTTCAAAATATCCTAAACATCCCAATTTCGAGGCCTGAGATGTACTTTGGAGCCAAATTCTGGCTCTATGCACGTATACGCAGTTTGAAATTACGACTTTTTTATACCCAACATATGCCAAGTACTGAAAGCGGCAGTGAGTCACATTTCGCACAAACTCCCCTGCAGTTTTCGAAATATCCCAAATATCCCAATTTCGAGGCTTGAGCAATATTTTGGAGCCAAATTCTGGCTCTCTGCTCGTATTCGCAGTTTGAAATTACGACTTTTTTATACCCAACATATGCCAAGTACTGAAAGCGGCGTTTGGTCACATTTGTCCCAAACCCCCCCTGCAGTTTTCAAAATATCCCAAACATCCCAATTTCGAGGCCTTAGCCATATTTTGGAGCCAACTTCTGGCTCTCTGCACGTATTCGCGGTTTGAAATTCCGACTTTTTTATAGCCAACATGTGCCTAGTAATGAAAGTGGCGTTTGGTCACATATATCCCAAACCCCCCAGCAGTTTTCAAAATATCCCAAACATCACAATTTCGAGGCCTGAGCCATATTTTGGAGCCAAATTCTGGCTCTCTGCACGTATTCGCAGTTTGAAATTACGACTTTTTATACCCAACAAATGCCAAGTTCTGTAAGCAGCGTTTGGTCATATTTGTCCCAAACTCCCCTGCAGTTTTCAAAATATCCCAAACTACCCAATTTCGAGGACTGAGCAATATTTTGGAGCCAAATTCTGGCTCTATGCACGTATTCGCAGTTTGAAATTACGACTTTTTATACCCAACATATGCCAAGTCCTGAAAGCAGCAGTGAGTCAAATTTTGCACAAACTCCCCTACAGTTTTCGAAATATCCCAAATATCCCAATTTCGAGGCCTGAGCCATATTTTGGAGCCAACTTCTCGCTCTCTGCACGTATTCGTCAGTATGAAATTACGAATTTTTTATACCCAACATATGCCAAGTGTTGAAAGCGGCGTTTGGTTATATTTGTCCCAAACCTCCCTGCAGTTTTCAAAATATCCCAAACATCACAATATCGAGGCCTGAGCCATATTTTGGAGCCAAATTCTGGCTCTCTGCACGTATTCGCAGTTTGATATTACGATTTTTATACCCAACATATGCCAAGTACTGAAAGCGCCAGTGAGTCACATTTTGCACAAATTCCCCTGCAGTTTTCGAAATTCCCCAAAAATCCCAATTTCGAGGCATGAGCCATATTTTGGAGCCAAACTCAGGCTCTCTGCACGTATTCGCAGTTTGAAATTACGACTTTTTTATACCCAATATATGCCAAGTACTGAAAGCGGCAGTGAGTCACATTTCGCACAAACTCCCCTGCAGTTTTCGAAATTCCCCAAAAATCCAAATTTCGAGGCCTGAGCTATATTTTGGAGCCAAATTCTGGCTCTCTGCACGTATTCGCCGTTTGAAATTACGACTATTTTATACCCAACATATGCCAAGTAATGAAAGCGCCGTTTGGTCACATATGTCCGAAACCCCCTTGCAGTTTTCAAAATATCCCAAACATCCCAATTTCGAGGCCTGAGCCATATTTTGGACCCAAATTCTGGCTCTCTGCACGTATTCGCCGTTTGAAATTACGATTTTTTATAGCCAACATGTGCCTAGTAATGAAAACGGCGTTTGGTCACATACATCCCAATTCCCCCTGCAGTTTTCAAAATATCCCAAACATCCCAATTTCGAGGCCTGAGCCATATTTTGGAGCCAAATTCTGGCTCTCTGCACGTATTCTCAGTTTGAAATTACGACTTTTTTATACCCAACATATGTGAAGTACTGAAAGAAGCGTTTGGTGACATTTGTGACAAACCCCCCTGCAGTTTTCAAAATATCCTAAACATCCCAATTTCGAGGCCTGAGCCGTATTTTGGAGCCAAATTCTGGCTCTATGCACGTATACACAGTTTGAAATAACGACTTTTTACACCCAACATATGCCAAGTCCTGATAGCGGCAGTGAGTCACATTTTGCACAAACTCCCCTGCAGTTTTCGAAATATCCCAAATATCCCAATTTCGAGGCCTGAGCTATATTTTGGAGCCAAATTCTGGCTCTCTGCACGTATTCGCCGTTTGATATTACTTCTTTTTTATACCCAACATATGCCAAGTAATGAAAGCGGCGTTTGGTCACATATGTCCCAAACCCCCCCTGCAGTTTTCAAAATATCCAAAACATCCCAATTTCGAGGCCTGAGCCATATTTTGTAGCCAAATTTTGGCTCTCTGCACGTATTCGCACTTTGAAATTACGACTTTTTATACCTAACATATGCAAAGTTCTGAAAGTGCGTTTGGTCATATTTTTCCCAAACCCCCCTGCAGTTTTCAAAATATCCCAAACATCCCAATTTTGAGGCCTGAGCCGTATTTTGGAGAAAAATTCTGGCTCTATGCACGTATTCGCAGTTTGAAATTACGACTTTTTATACCCAACATATGCCAAGTCCTGAAAGCGGCAGTGAGTGACATTTTGCACAAACTCCCCTGCAGTTTTCAAAATATCCCAAACATCCCAATTTCGAGGCCTGAGCCATATTTTGTAGCCAAATTTTGGCTCTCTGCACGTATTCGCACTTTGAAATTACGACTTTTTATACCTAACATATACCAAGTACTGAAAGCGGCATTTGGTCACATTTGTCCCAAACCTCCCAGCAGTTTTCAAAATATCCCAAACATCCCAATTTCGAGGACTGAGCCATGTTTTGGAGCCAAATTCTGGCTCTCTGCACCTATTCGCAGTTTGAAATTACGACTTTTTTATACCCAACATATACCAAGTACTGAAAGCGGCATTTGGTCATATTTGTCTCAATCCTTCTTGCAGTTTTCAAAATATCACAAACATCCCAATTTCGAGTTCTGAGCCATATTTTGGAGCCAAATTCTGGCTCTCTGTACGTATTCGTAGTTTTAAATTGCGACTTTTTTATACCCAACATATGCCAAGTACTGAAATCGGCGTTTTGTCAAATTTGTCCCAATTCCCCCTGCAGTTTTCAAATTATCCCAAACATCTCAATTTCGAGGCCTGAGCCATATTTTGGAGCCAAATTCTGGCTCTCTGAACGAATTCGTATTTTGAAATTACGACTTTTTTATACCCAACATATGCGAAGTACTGAAATGTTTGGTGACATTTGTCCCAAACCCCCCTGCAGTTTTCAAAATATCCTAAACATCCCAATTTCGAGGCCTGAGCCATATTTTGGAGCCAAATTCTGGCTCTCTGAACGAATTCGTATTTTGAAATTACGACTTTTTTATACCCAACATATGCGAAGTACTGAAATGTTTGGTGACATTTGTCCCAAACCCCCCTGCAATTTTCAAAATATCCTAAACATCCCAATTTCGAGGCCTGAGTCGTATTTTGGAGCCAAATTCTGGCTCTATGCACGTATACACAGTTTGAAATTATGACTTTTTATACCCAGCATATGCAAGTCCTGATAGCGGCAGTGAGTCACATTTTGCACAAACTCCCCTGCAGTTTTCAAAATATCAGAAATATCCTAATTTCGAGGCCTGAGCCATATTTTGGAGCCAAATTCTCGCTCTCAGCACGTATTCGCATTTTGAAATTACGACTTTATATACCCAACATATGCCAAGTACTGAAAGGGGCGTTTTGTCACATTTGTCCCAAACCTCCCTGCAGTTTACAAAATATCCCAAACATCCCAATTTTGAGGCCTGAGCCATATTTTGGAGCCAAATTCAAGCTCTTTGCACGTACTCACAGTTTGAAATTACGACTTTTTATACCCAACATATGCCAAGTACTGAAAGCAGCGTTTTGTTACATCTGTCCCAAACCCCCCAGCAGTTTTCAAAATATCCCAAACATCCCAATTTCGAGGCTTGAGCCATTTTTTTGGAGCCAAATTCTGGCTCTCTGAACGTATTCGCACTTTGAATTTACGACTTTTTATACCCAACATATGCAAAGTTCTGAAAGCGGCGTTTGGTCATATTTGTCGCAAACCCCCCTGCAGTTTTCAAAATATCCCAAACATCCCAATTTCGAGGCCTGAGCCAAATTTTGGAGCCAAATTCTGGCTAATGCACATATTCGCAGTTTGAAATTACGACTTTTATACCCAACATATGCCAAGTCCTGAAAGCGGCAGTGAGTCACATTTTGCACAAACTCTCTTGCAGTTTTCAAAATATCCCAAATATTCCAATTTCTAGGCCTGAGCCATATTTTGGAGCCAAATTCTGGCTCTCTGAACGAATTCGTATTTTGAAATTACGACTTTTTTATACCCAACATATGCGAAGTACTGAAATGTTTGGTGACATTTGTCCCAAACCCCCCTGCAGTTTTCAAAATATCCTAAACATCCCAATTTCGAGGCCTGAGCCATATTTTGGAGCCAAATTCTGGCTCTCTGAACGAATTCGTATTTTGAAATTACGACTTTTTTATACCCAACATATGCGAAGTACTGAAATGTTTGGTGACATTTGTCCCAAACCCCCCTGCAATTTTCAAAATATCCTAAACATCCCAATTTCGAGGCCTGAGTCGTATTTTGGAGCCAAATTCTGGCTCTATGCACGTATACACAGTTTGAAATTATGACTTTTTATACCCAGCATATGCAAGTCCTGATAGCGGCAGTGAGTCACATTTTGCACAAACTCCCCTGCAGTTTTCAAAATATCAGAAATATCCTAATTTCGAGGCCTGAGCCATATTTTGGAGCCAAATTCTCGCTCTCAGCACGTATTCGCATTTTGAAATTACGACTTTATATACCCAACATATGCCAAGTACTGAAAGGGGCGTTTTGTCACATTTGTCCCAAACCTCCCTGCAGTTTACAAAATATCCCAAACATCCCAATTTTGAGGCCTGAGCCATATTTTGGAGCCAAATTCAAGCTCTTTGCACGTACTCACAGTTTGAAATTACGACTTTTTATACCCAACATATGCCAAGTACTGAAAGCAGCGTTTTGTTACATCTGTCCCAAACCCCCCAGCAGTTTTCAAAATATCCCAAACATCCCAATTTCGAGGCTTGAGCCATTTTTTTGGAGCCAAATTCTGGCTCTCTGAACGTATTCGCACTTTGAATTTACGACTTTTTATACCCAACATATGCAAAGTTCTGAAAGCGGCGTTTGGTCATATTTGTCGCAAACCCCCCTGCAGTTTTCAAAATATCCCAAACATCCCAATTTCGAGGCCTGAGCCAAATTTTGGAGCCAAATTCTGGCTAATGCACATATTCGCAGTTTGAAATTACGACTTTTATACCCAACATATGCCAAGTCCTGAAAGCGGCAGTGAGTCACATTTTGCACAAACTCTCTTGCAGTTTTCAAAATATCCCAAATATTCCAATTTCTAGGCCTGAGCCATATTTTGGAGCCAAATTCTGGCTCTCTGCACGTATTCGCAGTTTGAAATTACGACTTTATATACCCAACATATTCCAAGTACTGAAAGCGGCGTTTGGTCACATTTGTCCCAAACCTCCCTGCAGTTTTCAAAATATCCCAAACATCCCAATTACGAGGCCTGAGCCATATTTTGGAGCCAAATTCTGGCTCTCTGCACGTATTCGCATTTTTAAATTACGACTTTTTTATAACCAACATATGCGAAGTACTGAGAGCGGCGTTTGTGAACATTTGTCCCAAACCCCCTGCAGTTTTCAAAATATCCCAAACAACCCAATTTCGAGGTCTGAGCCATATTTTAGAGTCAAATTCTTGCTCCATGCAAGTATTCGCGGTTTGAAATTACGACATTTTATACCCAACATATGCCAAGTCCTGAAAGCGGCAGTGAGTCACATTTCCAACAAACTCCCCTGCAGTTTTCGAAATATCCCAAATATCCCAATTTTGAGGCCTGAGCCATATTTTGGAGCCAAATTCTGGCTCTCTGCACGTATTCGCAGTTTGAAATTACGACTTTTTATACCCAACATATGCCAAGTACTGAAAGCGGCAGTGAGTCACATTTTGCTCAAACTCCCCTGCAGTTTTCAAAATTTCCCTAACATCCCACTTTCAAGGCCTGAGCCATATTTTGGAGCCAAATTCAAGCTCTCTGCACGTATTCGCAGTTTGAAATTACGACTTTTTATACCCAACATATGCCAAGTTCTGTAAGCGGCGTTTGGTCATATTTGTTCCAAACCCCCCTACAGTTTTCGAAATACCCCAAACATCCCAATTTCGAGGCGTGAGCCATATTTTGGAGCCAAACTCAGGCTCTCTGCACGTATTCGCAGTTTGAATTTACGACTTTTAATTTATACCCAACATATGCCAAGTACTGAAAGCGGCAGTGAGTCACATTTCGCACAAACTCCCCTGCAGTTTTCGAAATATCCCAAATATCCCAATTTCGAGGCTTGAGCAATATTTTGGAGCCAAATTCTGGCTCTCTGTACGTATTCGCAGTTTGAAATTACGAATTTTTTATACCCAACAAATGCCAAGTACTGAAATCGGCGTTTGGTCACATTTGTCCTAAACCCCCCCCATTTAGTTTTCAAAATATCCCTAACATCCCAATTTCGAGGCCTTAGCCATATTTTGGAGCCAAATTCTGGCTCTCTGCACGTATTCGCAGTTTGAAATTACGACTTTTTATACCCAACATATGACAAGTACTGAAAGCGGCAGTGAGTCATATTTTGCTCAAACTCGCCTGCAGTTTTCAAAATATCCCAAACATCCCACTTTCATGGCCTGAGCCATATTTTGGAGCCAAATTCAAGCTCTCTGCACGTATTCGCAGTTTGAAATTATGACTTTTTATACCCAACATATGCCAAGTTCTGTAAGCAGCGTTTGGTCATATTTGTCCCAAACCCCCCTGCAGTTTTCAAAATATCCCAAACATCATAATAACGAGGCCTGAGCCATATTTTGGAGCCAAGTTCTGGCTCTCTGCACGTATTCGCAGTTTGAAATTACAACTGTTTTTTACCCAACATTTACCAAGTACTGAAAGAGGCGTTTGGTCAAAATTGTCCCAAACCCACCTGCAGTTTTCAAAATATCCCAAACATCCCAATTTCGAGGCCTGAGCCATATTTTGAAACCAAATTCTGTCTCTATTCACGTATTCGCGGTTTGAAATTACGATATTTTATACCCAACATATGCCAAGTCCTGAAAGCGGCAGTGAGTCACATTTCGCACAAACTCCTCTGCAGTTTTCAAACTATCCCAAACATCCCAATTTCGAGGCCTTAGCCATATTTTGGGACCAAATTCTGGCTCTATGCACGTATTCGCGGTTTGAAATTACGACATTTTATACCCAACATATGCCAAGTCCTGAAAGCGGCAGTGAGTCACATTTCGCACAAACTCCCCTGCAGTTTTCAAAATATCCCAAACATCATAATTTCGAGGACTGAGCCATATTTTGGAGCCAAATTCTGGCTCTTTGCACGTATTCGCAGTTTGAAATTACGACTTTTTTTTTACCCAACATATACCAAGTACTGAAAGCAGTGTTTGGTCACATTTCTCCCAAACCTCCCTGCAGTTTTCGAAATATCCCAAATATCCCAATTTCGAGGCCTGAGCCATATTTTGGAGCCAAATTCTGGCTCTCTGCACGAATTCGCAGTTTGAAATTACGAATTTTTATACCCAACATATGCCAAGTACTGAAAGCGGCAGTGAGTCACATTTTGCTCAAACTCCCCTGCAGTTTTCAAAATATCCCAAACATCCCACTTTCATGGCCTGAGCCATATTTTGGAGCCAAATTCAAGCTCTCTGCACGTATTCGCAGTTTGAAATTATGAATTTTTATACCCAACATATGCCAAGCTCTGTAAGCAGCGTTTGGTCGTATTTGTCCCAAACCCCCCTGCAGTTTTCAAAATATCCCAAACATCCCAATTTCGAGGACTGAGCAATATTTTGGAGCCAAATTCTGGCTCTATGCACGTATTCGCGGGTTGAAATTACGACATTTTATACCCAACATATGCCAAGTCCTGAAAGCGGCAGTGAGTCACATTTCGCACAAACTCCCCTGCAGTTTTCGTAATATCCCAAATATCCCAATTTCGAGGCCTGAGCCATATTTTGGAGCCAAATTCAGGCTCTCTGCACGTATTCGCAGTTTGAAATTACGACTTTTTTATACCCAACATATGCCAAGTACTGAAAGCGGCGTTTGGTCACATTTGTCCCAAACCCCCCCTGCAGTTTTCAAAATATCCCAAACATCCCAATTTCAAGGACTGAGCAATATTTTGGAGCCAAATTCTGGCTCTATGTACGTATTCGCAGTTTGAAATTACGACTTTTTATACCCAACATATGCCAAGTCCTAAAAGCGGCAGTGAGTCACATTTCCTACAAACTCCCCTGCAGTTTTCAAAATATCCTAAATATTCCAATTTTGAGGCCTGAGTCATATTTTGGAGCCAGATTCTGGCTCTCTGCACGTATTCGCAGTTTGAAATTACGACTTTTTATACCAAACATATGCCAAGTACTGAAAGCGGCAGTGAGTCACATTTTGCTCAAACTCCCCTGCAGTTTTCAAAATATCCCAAACATCCCACTTTCATGGCCTGAGCCATATTTTGGAGCCAAATTCAAGCTCTCTGCACGTATTCGCAGTTTGAAATTATGACTTTTTATACCCAACATATGCCAAGTGTTGAAAGCGGCGTTTGGTTATATTTGTCCCAAACCTCCCTGCAGTTTTCAAAATATCCCAAACATCACAATATCGAGGCCTGAGCCATATTTTGGAGCCAAATTCAAGCTCTCTGCACATATTCGCAGTTTGATATTACGATTTTTATACCCAACATATGACAAGTACTGAAAGCGGCAGTGAGTCACATTTCGCACAAACTCCCCTGCAGTTTTCGAAATATCCCAAATATCCCAATTTCGAGGCTTGAGCAATATTTTGGAGCCAAATTCTGGCTCATTGCACGTATTCGCAGTTTGAAATTACGACCTTATTTATGCCCAACATATGCCAAGTACTGAATGCGGCGTTTGGTCACATTTTTCCCAAACCGTCCCTGCAGTTTTCAAAATATCCCAAACATCCCAATTTCAAGGACTGAGCAATATTTTGGAGCCAAATTCTGGCTCTATGTACGTATTCGCAGTTTGAAATTACGACTTTTTATACCCAACATATGCCAAGTCCTGAAAGCAGCAGTGAGTCAAATTTTGCACAAACTCCCCTACAGTTGTCGAAATATCCAAAATATCCCAATTTCGAGGCCTGAGCCATATTTTGGAGCCAACTTCTGGCTCTCTGCACGTATTCGCAGTATGAAATTACGAATTTTTTATACCCAGCATATGCCAAGTGTTGAAAGCGGCGTTTGGTTATATTTGTCCCAAACCTCCCTGCAGTTTTCAAAATATCCCCAACATCACAATATCGAGGCCTGAGCCATATTTTGGAGATAAATTCTGGCTCTCTGCAAGTATTCGCAGTTTGATTTTACGATTTTTATACCCAACATATGACAAGTACTGAAAGCGGCAGTGAGTCACATTTCGCACAAACTCCCCTGCAGTTTTCGAAATATCCCAAATATACCAATTTCGAGGCGTGAGCCATATTTTGGAGCCAAACTCAGGCTCTCTGCACGTATTTCCAGTTTGAAATTACGACTTTTTTATACCCAACATATGCCAAGTACTGAAAGCAGCAGTGAGTCACATTTTGCACAAACTCCCCTGCAGTTTTCAAAATATCCCAAACATCACAATATCGAGGCCTGAGCCATATTTTGGAGCCAAATTCAGGCTCTATGCACGTATTCGCGGTTTGAAATTACGACTTTTTATACCCAACATATGCCAAGTTCTGAAAGCAGCGTTTGGTCATATTTGTCCCAAACCCCCCTGCAGTTTTCAAAATATCCCAAACATCCCAATTTCGAGGCCTGAGCCATATTTTGGAGCCAAATTCTGGCTCTATGCACGTATTCGCAGTTTGAATTTTGACATTTTATACCCAACATATGCCAAGTCCTGAAAGCGGCAGTGAGTCACATTTCGCACAAACTCCCCTGCAGTTTTCGAAATATCCCAAATATCCCAATTTTTAAGGCATGAGCCATATTTTGGAGCCAAATTCTGGCGCTCTGCACGTATTCGCAGTTTAAAATTACCACTTTTTTATACCCAACATATGCCAAGTACTGTAAGCGGCGTTTGGTCACATTTGTTTCAAACCTCCCTGCAGTTTTCAAAATATCCCAAACATCATAATTTCGAGGCCTGAACCATATTTTGGAGCCAAATTCTGGATCTCTGCACGTATTCGCAGTTTGAAATTACGACTTTTTTTACCCAACATATACCAAGTACTGAAAGCAGCGTTTGGTCACATTTGTCCCAAACCCCCTTGCAGTTTTCAAAATATCCCAAACATCCCAATTTCGAGGCCTGATCCATATTTTGGAGCCAAATTCTGGCTCTATGCACGTATTCGCAGTTTGAAATTACGACATTTTTAACCCAACATATGCCAAGTCCTGAAAGCGACAGTGAGTCACATTTCGCACAAACTCCGATGCAGTTTTCGAAATATCCCAAATATCCCAATTTTGAGGCCTGAGCCATATTTTGGAGCCAAATTCTGGCTCTCTGCACGTATTCGCAGTTTGAAATTACCAATTTTTTATACCCAACATATGCCAAGTACTGAAAGCGGCAGTGAGTCACATTTTGCTGCAAACTCCCCTGCAGTTATCAAAATATCCCAAACATCCCAATTTCGAGGACTTGAGCAATATTTTGGAGCCAAATTCTGGCTCATTGCACGTATTCGCAGTTTGAAATTACGACCATTTTTATGCCCAACATATGCCAAGTACTGAATGCGGCGTTTGGTCACATTTTTCCCAAACCGTCCGTGCAGTTTTCAAAATATCCCAAACATCCCAATTTCAAGGACTGAGCAATATTTTGGAGCCAAATTCTGGCTCTATGCACGTATTCGCAGTTTGAAATTACGAATTTTTATACCCAACATATGCCAAGTCCTGAAAGCGGCAGTGAGTCAAATTTTGCACAAACTCCCCTACAGTTTTCGAAATATCCCAAATATCCCAATTTCGAGGCCTGAGCCATATTTTGGAGCCAACTTCTGGCTCTCTGCACGTATTCGCAGTATGAAATTACGAATTTTTTATACCCAACATATGCCAAGTACTGAAAGCGGCGTTTGGTAACATTTGTCCCAAACCTCCCTGCAGTTTTCAAAATATCCCAAACATCACCTATCGAGGCCTGAGCCATATTTTGGAGCCAAATTCTGGCTCTCTGCACGTATTCGCAGTTTAATATTACGATTTTTATACCCAACATATGCCAAGTACTGAAAGAGGCAGTGAGTCACATTTTGCACAAACTCCCCTGCAGTTTTCGAAATATCCCAAACATCCCAATTTCGAGGTGTGAGCCATATTTTTGAGCCAAATTCTGGCTCTCTGCACGTATTCGCAGTTTGAAATTACGACTTTTTTATACCCAACGTATGCCAAGTACTGAAAGCGGCGTTTGGTCACATTTGTCCCAAACCCCCCTGCAATTTTCAAAATATCCCAAACATCCCAATTTCGAGGCCTTAGCCATATTTTGGAGCCAAATTCTTGCTCCATGCACGTATTCGTGGTTTGAAATTACGACATTTTATACCCAACATATGCCAAGTCCTGAAAGCGGTAGTGAGTCACATTTCCCACAAACTCCCCTGCAGTTTTCGAAATATCCCAAACATCCCAATTTTGAGGCCTGAGCCATATTTTGGAGCCAAATTCTGGCTCTCTGCACGTATTCGCAGTTTGATATTACGATTTTTATACCCAACATATGCCAAGTACTGAAAGCGCCAGTGAGTCACATTTTGCACAAATTCCCCTGCAGTTTTCGAAATATCCCAAATATCCCAATTTCGAGGCCTGAGCCATATTTTGGAGCCAAACTCAGGCTCTCTGCACGTATTCACAGTTTGAAATTACGACTTTTTTATTCCCAACATATGTCAAGTACTGAAAGCGGCAGTGAGTCACATTTCGCACAAACTCCAATGCAGTTTTCGAAATATCCCAAATATCCCAATTTCGAGGCTTGAGCAATATTTTGGAGCCAAATTCTGGCTCATTGTACGTATTCGCAGTTTGAAATTACGACCTTTTTTATGCCCAACATATGCCAAGTACTGAATGCGGCGTTTGGTCACATTTTTCCCAAACCGTCCGTGCAGTTTTCAAAATATCCCAAACATCCCAATTTCAAGGACTGAGCAATATTTTGGAGCCAAATTCTGGCTCTATGCACGTATTCGCAGTTTGAAATTACGAATTTTTATACCCAACATATGCCAAGTCTTGAAAGCGGCAGTGAGTCACATTTCGCACAAACTCCCCTGCAGTTTTCGAAATATCCCAAATATCCTAATTTCGAGGACTGAGCCATATTTTGGAGCCAAATGCTGGCTCTCTGCACGTATTCGCAGTTTGAAATTAGGACTTTTTTATGCCCAACATATGCCAAGTACTGAACGCGGCATTTGGTCACATTTGTCCCAATCCCCCCACTGTAGTTTTCAAAATATCCCAAACATCCCTATTTCGAGGCCTGAGCCAAATTTTGGAGCCAAATTCTGGCTCTATGCATGTATTCCTGGTTTGAAATGACGACATTTTATACCCAACATATGCCAAGCCCTGAAAGCGGCAGTGAGTCACATTTTGCACAAACTCCCCTGCAAGTTTCGAAATATCATAAATATCCCAATTTTGAGGCCTGAGCCATATTTTTGAGCCAAATTCTGGCTCTCTGCACTTATTCGCAGTTTGAAATTACGAATTTTTTATACCCAATTTATGCCAAGTACTGAAAGCGGCGTTTGGTAACCTTTGTCCCAAACCCTCCTGCAGTTTTCAAAATATCTCAAACATCGCAATTTTGAGGCCTGAGCCATATTTTGGAGCCAAATTCTGGCTCTATGCACGTATTCGAGGCTTGAAATTACGATATTTTATACCCAACATATGCCAAGTCCTGAAACCGGCAGTGAGTCACATTTCGCACAAACTCCCCTGCAGTTTTCGAAATATCCCAAATATCCAAATTTCGAGGCCTGAGCCATATTTTGGAGCCAAATTCTGGCTCTATGCACGTATTCGCAGATTGAAATTACGACTTTTTATACCCAAAATATGCCAATTCCTGAAAGCGGCAGTAAGTCACATTTTGCACAAACTCCCCTGCAGTTTTCAAAATATCCCAAACATCCCACTTTCGAGGCCTGAGCCATATTTTGGAGCCAAATTCAAGCTCTCTGCACGTATTCGCAGTTTGAAATTACAACTTTTTATACACAACATATGCCAAGTTCTGAAAGCGGCGTTTCGTCTCTTTGGTCCCAAACCCCCCTGCAGTTTTCAAAATATCCCAAACATCCCAATTTCGAGGACAGAGCAATATTTTTCAGCCAAATTCGGGCTCTATGCACGTATTCGCAGTTTGAAATTACGACTTTTTATACCCAACATATGCCAAGTCCTGAAAGCGGCAGTGAGTCAAATTTTGTACAAACTCCCCTGCAGTTTTCGAAATATCCCAAATATCCCAATATCGAGGCCTGAGCCATATTATGGAGCCAAATTCTGGCTCTCTCCAAGTATTCGCAGTTTAATATTACGATTTTATACCCAACATATGCCAAGTACTGAAAGCGGCAGTGAGTCACATTTTGCACAAACTCCCCTGTAGTTTTCGAAATATCCCAAACATCCCAATTTCGAGGCCTGAGCCTTATTTTGGAGCCAAACTCTGGCTCTCTCCACGTATTCGCAGTTTGAAATTACGAATTTTTTATACCCAATATATGCCAAGTACTGAAAGCGGCGTTTGGTAACATTTGTCCCAAACCCCCCCTGCAGTTTTCAAAATATCACAAACTTCCCAATTTCGAGGCCTGAGCAATATTTTGGAGCCAAATTCTGGCTCTATGCACGTATTCGCGGTTTGAAATTACGATATTTTATACCCAACATATGCCAAGTCCTGAAAGCGGCAGTGAGACACATTTCACACAAACTGCACTGCAGTTTTCAAAATATCCCAAATATCCCAATTTCGAGGCCTGAGCAATATTTGGGAGCCAAATTCTGGCTCTCTGCACGTATTCACAGTTTGAAATTACGACTTTTTTATGCCCAACATATGCCACGTACTGAAAGCGGTGTTTGGTCACATTTGTCCCAAACCCCCCCCCCCCTGCAGTTTTCAAAATATCCCAAACATCCCAATTTCGAGGCCTGAGCAATATTATGGAGCGAAATTCTGGCTCTATGCACGTATTCGCGGTTTGAAATTACGATATTTTATACATAACATATGCCAAGCCCTGAAAGCGGCAGTGAGTCACATTTCACACAAACTCCCCTGCAGTTTTCAAAATATCCCATACATCCCAATTTTGAGGCCTGATCCATATTTTGGAGCAAAATTCTGGCTCTCTGCACGTATTCGCAGTTTGAAATTACGACTTTATATACCCAACATATGCCAAGTACTGAAAGTGGCGTTTGGTTACATTTGTCCCAAACCTCCCTGCAGTTTCAAAATATCCCAAACATCCCAATTTTGAGGCCTGATCCATATTTTGGAGCCAAATTCAAGCTCTTTGCACGTACTCACAGTTTGAAATTACGACTTTTTATACCCAACATATGCCAAGTACTGAAAGCGGCGTTTTGTTACATCTGTCCCAAACCCCCCAGCAGTTTTCAAAATATCCCAAACATCCCAATTTCGAGGCTTGAGCCATTTTTTTGGAGCCAAATTCTGGCTCTCTGAACGTATTCGCACTTTGAATTTACGACTTTTTATACCCAACATATGCCAAGTACTGAAAGTGGCGTTTGGTTACATTTGTCCCAAACCTCCCTGCAGTTTCAAAATATCCCAAACATCCCAATTTCGAGGCCTGAGCCATATTTTGGAGCCAAATTCTGGCTCTATGCATGTATTCGCGGTTTGAAATTACGACATTTTATGCCCAACATATGCCAAGTCCTGAAAGCGGCAGTGAGTCACATTTCACACAAACTGCACTGCAGTTTTCAAAATATCCCAAATATCCCAATTTCGAGTCCTGAGCAATATTTGGGAGCCAAATTCTGGCTCTTTGCACGTATTCGCAGATTGAAATTACGACTTTATATACCCAACATATGCCAAGTACTGTAAGAGACGTTTGGTCATATTTGTCCCAAACCTCACTGCAGTTTTCAAAATATCTCAAACATCCCAATTTCGACGCCTGAGCCATATTTTGGAGCCAAATTCTGGCTCTCTGCACGTATTCGCAGTTTGAAATTACGACTATTTATTCAAACATATGCCAAGTCCTGAAAGCGGCAGTGAGTCACATTTTGCACAAACTCCCTTGCAGTTTTCGAAATATCCCAAATATCTCAATTTCGACACCTGAGCCATATTTTGGAGCCAAATTCAAGCACTCTGCACGTATTCGCAGTTTGAAATTACGAATTTTTTATACCCAATATATGCCAAGTACTGAAAGCGGCGTTTGGTAACATTTGTCCCAAACCCCCCTGCAGTTTTCAAAATATCCCAAACATCCCAATTTCGAGGCCTGAGCCATATTTTGGAGCCAAATTCTGGCTCTATGCACGTATTCACGGTTTGAAATTACGACATTTTATACCCAACATATGCCAAGTCTTGAAAGCGGCAGAGAGTCACATTTCGCACAAACTCCCCTGCAGTTTTCGAAATATCCCAAATACCCCAATTTCGAGGACTGAGCCATATTTTGGAGCCAAATGCTGGCTCTCTGCACGTATTCGCTGTTTGAAATTACGACTTTTTTATGCCCAACATATGCTAAGTACTAAACGCGGCGTTTGGTCACATTTGTCCCAACCCCCCCCTCCTGTGGTTTTCAAAATATCCCAAACATCCCTATTTCGAGGCCTGAGCCAAATTTTGGAGCCAAATTCTGGCTCTATGCACGTATTCGTGGTTTGAAATTACGACATTTTATACCCAACATATGCCAAGTACTGAAAGTGGCGTTTGGTCACATTTGTCCCAAACCTCCCTGCAGTTTTCAAAATATCCCAAACATCCCAATTTCGAGGCATGAGCCATATTTTGGAGCCAAATTCTGGCTCTATGCACGTATTCGCAGTTTAATATTACGATTTTTATACCCAACATATGCCAAGTACTGAAAGTGCAGTGAGTCACATTTTGCACAAAATCCCCTGCAGTTTTCGAAATATCCCAAATATCCTAATTTCGAGGCCTAAGCTATATTTTGGAGCCAAATTCTGGCTCTCTGCACGTATTCGCAGTTTGAAACTACAACTTTTTTATACCCAACATATGCCAAGTACTGAAAGCGGCGTTTGGTTACATTTGTCCCAAACCTCCCTGCAGTTTTCAAAATATCCCAAACATCACAATATCGAGGCCTCAGCCATATTTTGGAGCCAAATTCTGGTTCTCTGCACGTATTCGCAGTTTGATATTACGATTTTTATACCCAACATATGCCAAGTACTGAAAGCGGCAGTGAGTCACATTTTGCACAAACTCCCCTGCAATTTTCGAAATATCATAAATATCCCAATTTTGAGGCCTGAGCCATATTTTTGAGCCAAATTCTGGCTCTCTGCACGTATTCGCAAACTCCCCAGCAGTTTTCGAAATATCCCAAACATCCCAATTTCGAGGCCTGAGCCATATTTTGGAGCCAAATTCAGGCTCTATGCACGTATTCGAGGTTTGAAATTACGATATTTTATACCCAACATATGCCAAGCCCTGAAAGCGGCAGTGAGTCACATTTCGCACAAACTCCACTGCATTTTTCGAAATATACTAAATATCCCTATTTTGAGGCCTGAGCCATATTTTGGAGCCAAATTCTGGCTCTCTGCACGTATACACAGTTTGAAATTACGACTTTTTATATCCAACATATGCCAAGTACTGAAAGTGGCGTTTGGTCACATTTGTCCCAAACCTCCCTGCAGTTTTCAAAAGATCCCAAACATCCCAATTTTCGAGGCATGAGCCATATTTTGGAGCCAAATTCTGGCTCTATGCACGTATTCGCAGTTTGATATTACGATTTTTATACCCAACATATGCCAAGTACTGAAAGCGGCAGTGAGTCACATTTTGCACAAACTCCCCTGCAATTTTCGAAATATCCCAAATATCCTAATTTCGAGGCCTGAGCTATATTTTGGAGCCAAATTCTGGCTCTCTGCACGTATTCACAGTTTGAAATTATGAATTTATATACCCAACATATGCCAAGTACTGAAAGCGGCGTTTCGTCACTTTTGTCCCAAACCTCCCTGCAGTTTTCAGAATATCCCAAACATCCCAATTTCAAGGCCTGAGCCATATTTTGGAGTCAAATTCTGGCTCTATGCACGTATTCGCAGATTAAAATAACGATTTTTATACCCAACATATGCCAAGTCCTGAAAGCGGCAGTGAGTCACATTTCCCACAAACTCCCCTGCAGTTTTCGAAATATCCCAAATATCCCAATTTTGAGGCCTGAGCCATATTTTGGAGCCAATTTCTGGCTCTCTGCACGTATTCGCAGTATGAAATTACGACTTTTTATACCCAACATATGCCAAATACTGAATGCGGCAGTGAGTCACATTTTGCTCAAACTCCCCTGCAGTTTTCAAAATATCCCAAACATCCCACTTTCATGGCCTGAGCAATATTTTGGAGCCAAATTCAAGCTCTCTGCACGTATTCGCAGTTTGAAATTATGACTTTTTATACCCAACATATGTCAAGTTCTGTAAGCAGCGTTTGGTCATATTTGTCCCAAACCCCCCTGCAGTTTTCAAAATATCCCAAACTACCCAATTTCGAGGACTGAGCAATATTTTGGTGCCAAATTCTGGCTCTATGCACGTATTCGCAGTTTGAAATTACGACTTTTTATACCCAACATATGCCAAGTGTTGAAAGTGGCGTTTGGTTATATTTGTCCCAAACCTCCCTGCAGTTTTCAAAATATCCCAAACATCACAATATCGAGGCCTGAGCCATATTTTGGAGCCAAATTCTGGCTCTCTGCACGTATTCGCAGTTTGATATTACGATTTTTATACCCAACATATGCCAAGTACTGAAAGCGCCAGTGAGTCACATTTTGCACAAATTCCCCTGCAGTTTTCGAAATACCCCAAAAATCCCAATTTCGAGGCGAGAGCCATATTTTGGAGCCAAACTCAGGCTCTCTGCACGTATTCACAGTTTGAAATTACGACTTTTTTATACCCAACATATGTCAAGTACTGAAAGCGGCAGTGAGTCACATTTTGCACAAACTCCCCTGCAGTTTTCGAAATATCCCAAAACATCCCAATTTCGAGGTGTGAGCCATATTTTTGAGCCAAACCCTGGCTCTCTGCACGTATTCGCAGTTTGAAATTACGACTTTTTTATACCCAACGTATGCCAAGTACTGAAAGCGGCGTTTGGTCACATTTGTCCCAAACCCCCCTGCAGTTTTCAAAATATCCCAAACATCCCAATTTTGAGGCCTGAGCCATATTTTGGAGCCAAATTCTGGCTCTCTGCACGTATTCGCAGTATGAAATTACGACTTTTTATACCCAACATATGCCAAATACTGAAAGCGGCAGTGAGTCACATTTTGCTCAAACTCCCCTGCAGTTTTCAAAATATCCCAAACATCCCACTTTCAAGGCCTGAGCCATATTTTGGAGCCAAATTCAAGCTCTCTGCACGTATTCGCAGTTTGAAATTCCTACTTTTTATAACCAACATATGCCAAGTTCTGTAAGCAGCGTTTGGTCATATTTGTCCCAAACCCCCCTGCAGTTTTCAAAATATTCCAAACTACCCAATTTCGAGGACTGAGCAATATTTTGGAGCCAAATTCTGGCTCTATGCACGTATTCGCAGTATGAAATTACGAATTTTTTATACCCAACATATGCCAAGTGTTGAAAGCGGCGTTTGGTTATATTTGTCCCAAACCTCCCAGCAGTTTTCAAAATATCCCAAACATCCCAATTTTGAGGCCTGCGCCATATTTTGGAGCCTAATTCTGGCTCTATGCACGTATTCGCGGTTTGAAATTACGACATTTTATACCCAACATATGCCAAGTCTTGAAAGCTGCAGTGAGTCACATTTCGCACAAACTCCCCTGCAGTTTTCGAAATATCCCAAATATCCTAATTTCGAGGACTGAGCCATATTTTGGAGCCAAATGCTGGCTCTCTGCACGTATTCGCAGTTTGAAATTACGACTTTTTTATGCCTAACATATGCCAAGTACTGAACGCGGCATTTGGTCACATTTGTCCCAATCCCCCCACTGTAGTTTTCAAAATATCCCAAACATCCCTATTTCGAGGCCTGAGCCAAATTTTGGAGCCAAATTCTGGCTCTATGCATGTATTCGTGGTTTGAAATGACGACATTTTATACCCAACATATGCCAAGCCCTGAAAGCGGCAGTGAGTCACATTTCGCACAAACTCCCCTGCAGTTTTCGAAATATCCCAAATATCCCAATTTCGAGGACTGAGCCATATTTTGGAGCCAAATTCTGGCTCTCTGCACGTATACGCAGTTTGAAACTACGACTTTTTTATACCCAACATATGCCAAGTACTGAAAGCGGCGTTTGGTTACATTTGTCCCAAACCTCCCTGCAGTTTTCAAAATATCCCAAACATCACAATATCGAGGCCTCAGCCATATTTTGGAGCCAAATTCTGGCTCTCTGCACGTATTCGCAGTTTGATATTAGGATTTTTATACCTAACATATGCCAAGTACTGAAAGCGGCAGTGAGTCACATTTTGCACAAACTCCCCTGCAATTTTCGAAATATCATAAATATCCCAATTTTGAGGCCTGAGCCATATTTTGGAGCCAAATTCTGGCTCTCTGCACGTATTCGCAGTTTGAAATTACGACTTTTTTATACCCAATTTATGCCAAGTACTGAAAGCGGCGTTTGGTAACCTTTGTCCCAATCCCTCCTGCAGTTTTCAAAATATCTCAAACATCGCAATTTCGAGGCCTGAGCCATATTTTGGAGCCAAATTCTGGCTCTATGCACGTATTCGAGGCTTGAAATTACGATATTTTATACCCAACATATGCCAAGTCCTGAAACCGGCAGTGAGTCACATTTCGCACAAACTCCCCTGCAGTTTTCGAAATATCCCAAATATCCAAATTTCGAGGCCTGAGCCATATTTTGGAGCCAAATTCTGGCTCTATGCACGTATTCGCAGATTGAAATTACGACTTTTTATACCCAACATATGCCAATTCCTGAAAGCGGCAGTAAGTCACATTTTGCACAAACTTCCTTCCAGTTTTCGAAATATCCCAAATATCCCAATTTCGAGGCCAGAGCAATATTTTCGAGCCAAATTCTGGCTCTCTGCACGTATTCGCAGTTTGAAATTACGACTTTTTATACCCAACATATGCCAAGTACTGAAAGCAGCAGTGAGTCACATTTTGCACAAACTCCCCTGCAGTTTTCAAAATATCCCAAACATCCCACTTTCAAGGCCTGAGCCATATTTTGGAGCCAAATTCAAGCTCTCTGCACGTATTCGCAGTTTGAAATTACAACTTTTTATACGCAACATATGCCAAGTTCTGAAAGCGGCGTTTCGTCTCTTTGGTCCCAAACCCCCCTGCAGTTTTCAAAATATCCCAAACATCCCAATTTCGAGGACAGAGCAATATTTTTCAGCCAAATTCTGGCTCTATGCACGTATTCGCAGTTTGAAATTACGACTTTTTATACCCAACATATGCCAAGTCCTGAAAGCGGCAGTGAGTCAAATTTTGTACAAACTCCCCTGCAGTTTTCGAAATATCCCAAATATCCCAATATCGAGGCCTGAGCCATATTATGGAGCCAAATTCTGGCTCTCTCCAAGTATTCGCAGTTTAATATTACGATTTTATACCCAACATATGCCAAGTACTGAAAGCGGCATTGAGTCACATTTTGCACAAACTCCCCTGTAGTTTTCGAAATATCCCAAACATCCCAATTTCGAGGCCTGAGCCTTATTTTGGAGCCAAACTCTGGCTCTCTCCACGTATTCGCAGTTTGAAATTACGATATTTTATACCCAACATATGCCAAGTCCTGAAAGCGGCGTTTGGTTACATTTGTCCCAAACCTCCCTGCAGTTTTCAAAATATCCCAAACATCACAATACCGAGGCCTCAGCCATATTTTGGAGCCAAATTCTGGTTCTCTGCACGTATTCGCAGTTTGATATTTCGATTTTTATACCCAACATATGCCAAGTACTGAAAGCGGCAGTGAGTCACATTTTGCACAAACTCCCCTGCAATTTTCGAAATATCATAAATATCCCAATTTTGAGGCCTGAGCCATATTTTTGAGCCAAATTCTGGCTCTCTGCACGTATTCGCAAACTCCCCAGCAGTTTTCGAAATATCCCAAACATCCCAATTTCGAGGCCTGAGCCATATTTTGGAGCCAAATTCAGGCTCTATGCACGTATTCGAGGTTTGAAATTACGATATTTTATACCCAACATATGCCAAGCCCTGAAAGCGGCAGTGAGTCACATTTCGCACAAACTCCACTGCATTTTTCGAAATATACTAAATATCCCTATTTTGAGGCCTGAGCCATATTTTGGAGCCAAATTCTGGCTCTCTGCACGTATACACAGTTTGAAATTACGACTTTTTATACCCAACATATGCCAAGTACTGAAAGTGGCGTTTGGTCACATTTGTCCCAAACCTCCCTGCAGTTTTCAAAATATCCCAAACATCCCAATTTCGAGGCATGAGCCATATTTTGGAGCCAAATTCTGGCTCTATGCACGTATTCGCAGTTTGATATTACGATTTTTATACCCAACATATGCCAAGTACTGAAAGCGGCAGTGAGTCACATTTTGCACAAACTCCCCTGCAATTTTCGAAATATCCCAAATATCCTAATTTCGAGGCCTGAGCTATATTTTGGAGCCAAATTCTGGCTCTCTGCACGTATTCACAGTTTGAAATTATGAATTTATATAGCCAACATATGCCAAGTACTGAAAGCGGCGTTTCGTCACTTTTGTCCCAAACCTCCCTGCAGTTTTCAGAATATCCCAAACATCCCAATTTCAAGGCCTGAGCCATATTTTGTTGTCAAATTCTGGCTCTATGCACGTATTCGCAGATTAAAATTACGATTTTTATACCCAACATATGCCAAGTCCTGAAAGCGGCAGTGAGTCACATTTCCCACAAACTCCCCTGCAGTTTTCGAAATATCCCAAATATCCCAATTTTGAGGCCTGAGCCATATTTTGGAGCCAAATTCTGGCTCTCTGCACGTATTCGCAGTATGAAATTACGACTTTTTATACCCAACATATGCCAAATACTGAAAGCGGCAGTGAGTCACATTTTGCTCAAACTCCCCTGCAGTTTTCAAAATATCCCAAACATCGCACTTTCATGGCCTGAGCCATATTTTGGAGCCAAATTCAAGCTCTCTGCACGTATTCGCAGTTTGAAATTATGACTTTTTATACCCAACATATGTCAAGTTCTGTAAGCAGCGTTTGGTCATATTTGTCCCAAACCCCCCTGCAGTTTTCAAAATATCCCAAACTACCCAATTTCGAGGACTGAGCAATATTTTGGTGCCAAATTCTGGCTCTATGCACGTATTCGCAGTTTGAAATTACGACTTTTTATACCCAACATATGCCAAGTGTTGAAAGTGGCGTTTGGTTATATTTGTCCCAAACCTCCCTGCAGTTTTCAAAATATCCCAAACATCACAATATCGAGGCCTGAGCCATATTTTGGAGCCAAATTCTGGCTCTCTGCACGTATTCGCAGTTTGATATTACGATTTTTATACCCAACATATGCCAAGTACTGAAAGCGCCAGTGAGTCACATTTTGCACAAACTCCCCTGCAGTTTTCGAAATATCCCAAAACATCCGAATTTCGAGGTGTGAGCCATATTTTTGAGCCAAACCCTGGCTCTCTGCACGTATTCGCAGTTTGAAATTACGACTTTTTTATACCCAACGTATGCCAAGTACTGAAAGCGGCGTTTGGTCACATTTGTCCCAAACCCCCCTGCAGTTTTCAAAATATCCCAAACATCCCAATTTTGAGGCCTGAGCCATATTTTGGAGCCAAATTCTGGCTCTCTGCACGTATTCGCAGTATGAAATTACGACTTTTTATTCCCAACATATGCCAAATACTGAAAGCGGCAGTGAGTCACATTTTGCTCAAACTCCCCTGCAGTTTTCAAAATATCCCAAACATCCCACTTTCAAGGCCTGAGCCATATTTTGGAGCCAAATTCAAGCTCTCTGCACGTATTCGCAGTTTGAAATTCCTACTTTTTATAACCAACATATGCCAAGTTCTGTAAGCAGCGTTTGGTCATATTTGTCCCAAACCCCCCTGCAGTTTTCAAAATATTCCAAACTACCCAATTTCGAGGACTGAGCAATATTTTGGAGCCAAATTCTGGCTCTATGCACGTATTCGCAGTATGAAATTACGAATTTTTTATACCCAACATATGCCAAGTGTTGAAAGCGGCGTTTGGTTATATTTGTCCCAAACCTCCCAGCAGTTTTCAAAATATCCCAAACATCCCAATTTTGAGGCCTGCGCCATATTTTGGAGCCTAATTCTGGCTCTATGCACGTATTCGCGGTTTGAAATTACGACATTTTATACCCAACATATGCCAAGTCTTGAAAGCTGCAGTGAGTCACATTTCGCACAAACTCCCCTGCAGTTTTCGAAATATCCCAAATATCCTAATTTCGAGGACTGAGCCATATTTTGGAGCCAAATGCTGGCTCTCTGCACGTATTCGCAGTTTGAAATTACGACTTTTTTATGCCTAACATATGCCAAGTACTGAACGCGGCATTTGGTCACATTTGTCCCAATCCCCCCACTGTAGTTTTCAAAATATCCCAAACATCCCTATTTCGAGGCCTGAGCCAAATTTTGGAGCCAAATTCTGGCTCTATGCATGTATTCGTGGTTTGAAATGACGACATTTTATACCCAACATATGCCAAGCCCTGAAAGCGGCAGTGAGTCACATTTCGCACAAACTCCCCTGCAGTTTTCGAAATATCCCAAATATCCCAATTTCGAGGACTGAGCCATATTTTGGAGCCAAATTCTGGCTCTCTGCACGTATACGCAGTTTGAAACTACGACTTTTTTATACCCAACATATGCCAAGTACTGAAAGCGGCGTTTGGATACATTTGTCCCAAACCTCCCTGCAGTTTTCAAAATATCCCAAACATCACAATATCGAGGCCTCAGCCATATTTTGGAGCCAAATTCTGGCTCTCTGCACGTATTCGCAGTTTGATATTACGATTTTTATACCCAACATATGCCAAGTACTGAAAGCGCCAGTGAGTCACATTTTGCACAAATTCCCCTGCAGTTTTCGAAATACCCCAAAAATCCCAATTTCGAGGCGAGAGCCATATTTTGGAGCCAAACTCAGGCTCTCTGCACGTATTCACAGTTTGAAATTACGACTTTTTTATACCCAACATATGTCAAGTACTGAAAGCGGCAGTGAGTCACATTTTGCACAAACTCCCCTGCAGTTTTCGAAATATCCCAAAACATCCGAATTTCGAGGTGTGAGCCATATTTTTGAGCCAAACCCTGGCTCTCTGCACGTATTCGCAGTTTGAAATTACGACTTTTTTATACCCAACGTATGCCATGTACTGAAAGCGGCGTTTGGTCACATTTGTCCCAAACCCCCCTGCAGTTTTCAAAATATCCCAAACATCCCAATTTTGAGGCCTGAGCCATATTTTGGAGCCAAATTCTGGCTCTCTGCACGTATTCGCAGTATGAAATTACGACTTTTTATACCCAACATATGCCAAATACTGAAAGCGGCAGTGAGTCACATTTTGCTCAAACTCCCCTGCAGTTTTCAAAATATCCCAAACATCCCACTTTCAAGGCCTGAGCCATATTTTGGAGCCAAATTCAAGCTCTCTACACGTATTCGCAGTTTGAAATTCCTACTTTTTATAACCAACATATGCCAAGTTCTGTAAGCAGCGTTTGGTCATATTTGTCCCAAACCCCCCTGCAGTTTTCAAAATATTCCAAACTACCCAATTTCGAGGACTGAGCAATATTTTGGAGCCAAATTCTGGCTCTATGCACGTATTCGCAGTATGAAATTACGAATTTTTTATACCCAACATATGCCAAGTGTTGAAAGCGGCGTTTGGTTATATTTGTCCCAAACCTCCCAGCAGTTTTCAAAATATCCCAAACATCCCAATTTTGAGGCCTGCGCCATATTTTGGAGCCTAATTCTGGCTCTATGCACGTATTCGCGGTTTGAAATTACGACATTTTATACCCAACATATGCCAAGTCTTGAAAGCGGCAGTGAGTCACATTTCGCACAAACTCCCCTGCAGTTTTCGAAATATCCCAAATATCCTAATTTCGAGGACTGAGCCATATTTTGGAGCCAAATGCTGGCTCTCTGCACGTATTCGCAGTTTGAAATTACGACTTTTTTATGCCTAACATATGCCAAGTACTGAACGCGGCATTTGGTCACATTTGTCCCAATCCCCCCACTGTAGTTTTCAAAATATCCCAAACATCCCTATTTCGAGGCCTGAGCCAAATTTTGGAGCCAAATTCTGGCTCTATGCATGTATTCGTGGTTTGAAATGACGACATTTTATACCCAACATATGCCAAGCCCTGAAAGCGGCAGTGAGTCACATTTCGCACAAACTCCCCTGCAGTTTTCGAAATATCCCAAATATCCCAATTTCGAGGACTGAGCCATATTTTGGAGCCAAATTCTGGCTCTCTGCACGTATACGCAGTTTGAAACTACGACTTTTTTATACCCAACATATGCCAAGTACTGAAAGCGGTGTTTGGTTACATTTGTCCCAAACCTCCCTGCAGTTTTCAAAATATCCCAAACATCACAATATCGAGGCCTCAGCCATATTTTGGAGCCAAATTCTGGCTCTCTGCACGTATTCGCAGTTTGATATTAGGATTTTTATACCCAACATATGCCAAGTGCTGAAAGCGGCAGTGAGTCACATTTTGCACAAACTCCCCTGCAATTTTCGAAATATCATAAATATCCCAATTTTGAGGCCTGAGCCATATTTTTGAGCCAAATTCTGGCTCTCTGCACGTATTCGCAGTTTGAAATTACGACTTTTTTATACCCAATTTATGCCAAGTACTGAAAGCGGCGTTTGGTAACCTTTGTCCCAAACCCTCCTGCAGTTTTCAAAATATCTCAAACATCGCAATTTCGAGGCCTGAGCCATATTTTGGAGCCAAATTCTGGCTCTATGCACGTATTCGAGGCTTGAAATTACGATATTTTATACCCAACATATGCCAAGTCCTGAAACCGGCAGTGAGTCACATTTCGCACAAACTCCCCTGCAGTTTTCGAAATATCCCAAATATCCAAATTTCGAGGCCTGAGCCATATTTTGGAGCCAAATTCTGGCTCTATGCACGTATTCGCAGATTGAAATTATGACTTTTTATACCCAACATATGCCAATTCCTGAAAGCGGCAGTAAGTCACATTTTGCACAAACTTACTTCCAGTTTTCGAAATATCCCAAATATCCCAATTTCGAGGCCTGAGCAATATTTTCGAGCCAAATTCTGGCTCTCTGCACGTATTCGCAGTTTGAAATTACGACTTTTTATACCCAACATATGCCAAGTACTGAAAGCAGCAGTGAGTCACATTTTGCACAAACTCCCCTGCAGTTTTCAAAATATCCCAAACATCCCACTTTCGAGGCCTGAGCCATATTTTGGAGCCAAATTCAAGCTCTCTGCACGTATTCGCAGTTTGAAATTACAACATTTTATACGCAACATATGCCAAGTTCTGAAAGCGGCGTTTCGTCTCTTTGGTCCCAAACCCTCTGCAGTTTTCAAAATATCCCAAACATCCCAATTTCGAGGACAGAGCAATATTTTTCAGCCAAATTCTGGCTCTATGCACGTATTCGCAGTTTGAAATTACGACTTTTTATACCCAACATATGCCAAGTCCTGAAAGCGGCAGTGAGTCAAATTTTGTACAAACTCCCCTGCAGTTTTCGAAATATCCCAAATATCCCAATATCGAGGAATGAGCCATATTATGGAGCCAAATTCTGGCTCTCTCCAAGTATTCGCAGTTTAATATTACGATTTTATACCCAACATATGCCAAGTACTGAAAGCGGCAGTGAGTCACATTTTGCACAAACTCCCCTGTAGTTTTCGAAATATCCCAAACATCCCAATTTCGAGGCCTGAGCAATATTATGGAGCCAAATTCTGGCTCTATGCACGTATTCGCGGTTTGAAATTACGATATTTTATACATAACATATGCCAAGCCCTGAAAGCGGCAGTGAGTCACATTTCACACAAACTCCCCTGCAGTTTTCGAAATATCCCAAATATCCCAATTTTGAGGCCTGATCCATATTTTGGAGCAAAATTCTGGCTCTCTGCACGTATTCGAAGTTTGAAATTACGACTTTATATACCCAACATATGCCAAGTACTGAAAGTGGCGTTTGGTTACATTTGTCCCAAACCTCCCTGCAGTTTCAAAATATCCCAAACATCCCAATTTCGAGGCCTGAGCCATATTTTGGAGCCAAATTCAAGCACTCTGCACGTATTCGCAGTTTGAAATTAGGACTTTTTATACCCAACATATGCAAAGTTCTGAAAGCGGCTTCTGGTCAAATTTGTCCCAAACCCCCCTGCAGTTTTCAAAATATCCCAAATATCCCAATTTCGAGACCTGAGCCATATTTTGGGCCAAACTCTGGCTCTCTGCACGTATTCGCAGTTTGAAATTACGAATTTTTTATACCCAATATATGCCAAGTACTGAAAGCGGCGTTTGGTAACATTTGTCCCAAACCCCCCTGCAGTTTTCAAAATATCCCAAACATCCCAATTTCGAGGCCTGAGCCATATTTTGGAGCCAAATTCTGGCTCTATGCACGTATTCGCGGTTTGAAATTACGACATTTTATACCCAACATATGCCAAGTCTTGAAAGCGGCAGAGAGTCACATTTCGCACAAACTCCCCTGCAGTTTTCGAAATATCCCAAATATCCCAATTTCGAGGACTGAGCCATATTTTGGAGCCAAATGCTGGCTCTCTGCACGTATTCGCTGTTTGAAATTACGACTTTTTTATGCCCAACATATGCCAAGTACTAAACGCGGCGTTTGGTCACATTTGTCCCAACCCCCCCCCCCCCTGTGGTTTTCAAAATATCCCAAACATCCCAATATCGATGCCTCAGCCATATTTTGGAGCCAAATTCTGGCTCTCTGCACGTATTCGCAGTTTGATATTACGATTTTTATACCCAACATATGCCAAGTACTGAAAGCGGCAGTGAGTCACATTTTGCACAAACTCCCCTGCAATTTTCGAAATATCATAAATATCCCAATTTTGAGACCTGAGCCATATTTTTGAGCCAAATTCTGGCTCTCTGCACGTATTCGCAAACTCCCCAGCAGTTTTCGAAATATCCCAAACATCCCAACTCGAGGCCTGAGCCATATTTTGGAGCCAAATTCTGGCTCTATGCACGTATTCGAGGTTTGAAATTACGATATTTTATACCCAACATATGCCAAGCCCTGAAAGCGGCAGTGAGTCACATTTCGCACAAACTCCACTGCATTTTTCGAAATATACTAAATATCCCTATTTTGAGGCCTGAGCCATATTTTGGAGCCAAATTCTGGCTCTATGCACGTATTCGCAGATTGAAATTACGACTTTTTATACCCAACATATGCCAATTCCTGAAAGCGGCAGTAAGTCACATTTTGCACAAACTTCCTTCCAGTTTTCGAAATATCCCAAATATCCCAATTTCGAGGCCTGAGCAATATTTTCGAGCCAAATTCTGGCTCTCTGCACGTATTCGCAGTTTGAAATTACGACTTTTTATACCCAACATATGCCAGGTACTGAAAGCAGCAGTGAGTCACATTTTGCACAAACTCCCCTGCAGTTTTCAAAATATCCCAAACATCCCACTTTCGAGGCCTGAGCCATATTTTGGAGCCAAATTCAAGCTCTCTGCACGTATTCGCAGTTTGAAATTACAACTTTTTATACGCAACATATGCCAAGTTCTGAAAGCGGCGTTTCGTCTCTTTGGTCCCAAACCCCCCTGCAGTTTTCAAAATATCCCAAACATCCCAATTTCGAGGACAGAGCAATATTTTTCAGCCAAATTCTGGCTCTATGCACGTATTCGCAGTTTGAAATTACGACTTTTTATACCCAACATATGCCAAGTCCTGAAAGCGGCAGTGAGTCAAATTTTGTACAAACTCCCCTGCAGTTTTCGAAATATCCCAAATATCCCAATATCGAGGCCTGAGCCATATTATGGAGCCAAATTCTGGCTCTCTCCAAGTATTCGCAGTTTAATATTACGATTTTATACCCAACATATGCCAAGTACTGAAAGCGGCATTGAGTCACATTTTGCACAAACTCCCCTGTAGTTTTCGAAATATCCCAAACATCCCAATTTCGAGGCCTGAGCCTTATTTTGGAGCCAAACTCTGGCTCTCTCCACGTATTCGCAGTTTGAAATTACGATATTTTATACCCAACATATGCCAAGTCCTGAAAGCGGCGTTTGGTTACATTTGTCCCAAACCTCCCTGCAGTTTTCAAAATATCCCAAACATCACAATATCGAGGCCTCAGCCATATTTTGGAGCCAAATTCTGGTTCTCTGCACGTATTCGCAGTTTGATATTTCGATTTTTATACCCAACATATGCCAAGTACTGAAAGCGGCAGTGAGTCACATTTTGCACAAACTCCCCTGCAATTTTCGAAATATCATAAATATCCCAATTTTGAGGCCTGAGCCATATTTTTGAGCCAAATTCTGGCTCTCTGCACGTATTCGCAAACTCCCCAGCAGTTTTCGAAATATCCCAAACATCCCAATTTCGAGGCCTGAGCCATATTTTGGAGCCAAATTCAGGCTCTATGCACGTATTCGAGGTTTGAAATTACGATATTTTATACCCAACATATGCCAAGCCCTGAAAGCGGCAGTGAGTCACATTTCGCACAAACTCCACTGCATTTTTCGAAATATACTAAATATCCCTATTTTGAGGCCTGAGCCATATTTTGGAGCCAAATTCTGGCTCTCTGCACGTATACACAGTTTGAAATTACGACTTTTTATACCCAACATATGCCAAGTACTGAAAGTGGCGTTTGGTCACATTTGTCCCAAACCTCCCTGCAGTTTTCAAAATATCCCAAACATCCCAATTTCGAGGCATGAGCCATATTTTGGAGCCAAATTCTGGCTCTATGCACGTATTCGCAGTTTGATATTACGATTTTTATACCCAACATATGCCAAGTACTGAAAGTGGCAGTGAGTCACATTTTGCACAAACTCCCCTGCAATTTTCGAAATATCCCAAATATCCTAATTTCGAGGCCTGAGCTATATTTTGGAGCCAAATTCTGGCTCTCTGCACGTATTCACAGTTTGAAATTATGAATTTATATAGCCAACATATGCCAAGTACTGAAAGCGGCGTTTCGTCACTTGTGTCCCAAACCTCCCTGCAGTTTTCAGAATATCCCAAACATCCCAATTTCAAGGCCTGAGCCATATTTTGGAGTCAAATTCTGGCTCTATGCACGTATTCGCAGATTAAAATTACGATTTTTATACCCAACATATGCCAAATACTGAAAGCGGCAGTGAGTCACATTTTGCTCAAACTCCCCTGCAGTTTTCAAAATATCCCAAACATCCCACTTTCATGGCCTGAGCCATATTTTGGAGCCAAATTCAAGCTCTCTGCACGTATTCGCAGTTTGAAATTATGACTTTTTATACCCAACATATGTCAAGTTCTGTAAGCAGCGTTTGGTCATATTTGTCCCAAACCCCCCTGCAGTTTTCAAAATATCCCAAACTACCCAATTTCGAGGACTGAGCAATATTTTGGTGCCAAATTCTGGCTCTATGCACGTATTCGCAGTTTGAAATTACGACTTTTTATACCCAACATATGCCAAGTCCTGAAAGCGGCAGTGAGTCAAATTTTGCACAAACTCCCCTGCAGTTTTCAAAATATCCCAAACGTCCCACTTTCGAGGCCTGAGCCATATTTTGGAGCCAAATTCAAGCTCTCTGCACGTATTCGCAGTTTGAAATTACAACTTTTTATACGCAACATATGCCAAGTTCTGAAAGCGGCGTTTCGTCTCTTTGGTCCCAAACCCCCCTGCAGTTTTCAAAATATCCCAAACATCCCAATTTCGAGGACAGAGCAATATTTTTCAGCCAAATTCTGGCTCTATGCACGTATTCGCAGTTTGAAATTACGACTTTTTATACCCAACATATGCCAAGTCCTGAAAGCGGCAGTGAGTCAAATTTTGTACAAACTCCCCTGCAGTTTTCGAAATATCCCAAATATCCCAATATCGAGGCCTGAGCCATATTATGGAGCCAAATTCTGGCTCTCTCCAAGTATTCGCAGTTTAATATTACGATTTTATACCCAACATATGCCAAGTACTGAAAGCGGCAGTGAGTCACATTTTGCACAAACTCCCCTGTAGTTTTCGAAATATCCCAAACATCCCAATTTCGAGGCCTGAGCCTTATTTTGGAGCCAAACTCTGGCTCTCTCCACGAATTCGCAGTTTGAAATTACGAATTTTTTATACCCAATATATGCCAAGTACTGAAAGCGGCGTTTGGTAACATTTGTCCCAAACCCCCCCTGCAGTTTTCAAAATATCACAAACTTCCCAATTTCGAGGCCTGAGCAATATTTTGGAGCCAAATTCTGGCTCTATGCACGTATTCGCGGTTTGAAATTACGATATTTTATACCCAACATATGCCAAGTCCTGAAAGCGGCAGTGAGACACATTTCACACAAACTGCACTGCAGTTTTCAAAATATCCCAAATATCCCAATTTCGAGGCCTGAGCAATATTTGGGAGCCAAATTCTGGCTCTCTGCACGTATTCACAAGTTGAAATTACGACTTTTTTAAGCCCAACATATGCCACGTACTGAAAGCGGTGTTTGGTCACATTTGTCCCAAACCCCCCCCCCCCCCCTGCAGTTTTCAAAATATCCCAAACATCCCAATTTCGAGGCCTGAGCAATATTATGGAGCCAAATTCTGGCTCTATGCACGTATTCGCGGTTTGAAATTACGATATTTTATACATAACATATGCCAAGCCCTGAAAGCGGCAGTGAGTCACATGTCACACAAACTCCCCTGCAGTTTTCAAAATATCCCAAACGTCCCACTTTCGAGGCCTGAGCCATATTTTGGAGCCAAATTCAAGCTCTCTGCACGTATTCGCAGTTTGAAATTACAACTTTTTATACGCAACATATGCCAAGTTCTGAAAGCGGCGTTTCGTCTCTTTGGTCCCAAACCCCCCTGCAGTTTTCAAAATATCCCAAACATCCCAATTTCGAGGACAGAGCAATATTTTTCAGCCAAATTCTGGCTCTATGCACGTATTCGCAGTTTGAAATTACGACTTTTTATACCCAACATATGCCAAGTCCTGAAAGCGGCAGTGAGTCAAATTTTGTACAAACTCCCCTGCAGTTTTCGAAATATCCCAAATATCCCAATATCGAGGCCTGAGCCATATTATGGAGCCAAATTCTGGCTCTCTCCAAGTATTCGCAGTTTAATATTACGATTTTATACCCAACATATGCCAAGTACTGAAAGCGGCAGTGAGTCACATTTTGCACAAACTCCCCTGTAGTTTTCGAAATATCCCAAACATCCCAATTTCGAGGCCTGAGCCTTATTTTGGAGCCAAACTCTGGCTCTCTCCACGTATTCGCAGTTTGAAATTACGAATTTTTTATACCCAATATATGCCAAGTACTGAAAGCGGCGTTTGGTAACATTTGTCCCAAACCCCCCCTGCAGTTTTCAAAATATCACAAACTTCCTAATTTCGAGGCCTGAGCAATATTTTGGAGCCAAATTCTGGCTCTATGCACGTATTCGCGGTTTGAAATTACGATATTTTATACCCAACATATGCCAAGTCCTGAAAGCGGCAGTGAGACACATTTCACACAAACTGCACTGCAGTTTTCAAAATATCCCAAATATCCCAATTTCGAGGCCTGAGCAATATTTGGGAGCCAAATTCTGGCTCTCTGCACGTATTCACAAGTTGAAATTACGACTTTTTTAAGCCCAACATATGCCACGTACTGAAAGCGGTGTTTGGTCACATTTGTCCCAAACCCCCCCCCCCCCTGCAGTTTTCAAAATATCCCAAACATCCCAATTTCGAGGCCTGAGCAATATTATGGAGCCAAATTCTGGCTCTATGCACGTATTCGCGGTTTGAAATTACGATATTTTATACATAACATATGCCAAGCCCTGAAAGCGGCAGTGAGTCACATGTCACACAAACTCCCCTGCAGTTTTCAAAATATCCCAAACGTCCCACTTTCGAGGCCTGAGCCATATTTTGGAGCCAAATTCAAGCTCTCTGCACGTATTCGCAGTTTGAAATTACAACTTTTTATACGCAACATATGCCAAGTTCTGAAAGCGGCGTTTCGTCTCTTTGGTCCCAAATCCCCCTGCAGTTTTCAAAATATCCCAAACATCCCAATTTCGAGGACAGAGCAATATTTTTCAGTCAAATTCTGGCTCTATGCACGTATTCGCAGTTTGAAATTACGACTTTTTATACCCAACATATGCCAAGTCCTGAAAGCGGCAGTGAGTCAAATTTTGTACAAACTCCCCTGCAGTTTTCGAAATATCCCAAATATCCCAATATCGAGGCCTGAGCCATATTATGGAGCCAAATTCTGGCTCTCTCCAAGTATTCGCAGTTTAATATTACGATTTTATACCCAACATATGCCAAGTACTGAAAGCGGCAGTGAGTCACATTTTGCACAAACTCCCCTGTAGTTTTCGAAATATCCCAAACATCCCAATTTCGAGGCCTGAGCCTTATTTTGGAGCCAAACTCTGGCTCTCTCCACGTATTCGCAGTTTGAAATTACGAATTTTTTATACCCAATATATGCCAAGTACTGAAAGCGGCGTTTGGTAACATTTGTCCCAAACCCCCCCTGCAGTTTTCAAAATATCACAAACTTCCCAATTTCGAGGCCTGAGCAATATTTTGGAGCCAAATTCTGGCTCTATGCACGTATTCGCGGTTTGAAATTACGATATTTTATACCCAACATATGCCAAGTCCTGAAAGCGGCAGTGAGACACATTTCACACAAACTGCACTGCAGTTTTCAAAATATCCCAAATATCCCAATTTCGAGGCCTGAGCAATATTTGGGAGCCAAATTCTGGCTCTCTGCACGTATTCACAGTTTGAAATTACGACTTTTTTAAGCCCAACATATGCCACGTACTGAAAGCGGTGTTTGGTCACATTTGTCCCAAACCCCCCCCCCCCCTGCAGTTTTCAAAATATCCCAAACATCCCAATTTCGAGGCCTGAGCAATATTATGGAGCCAAATTCTGGCTCTATGCACGTATTCGCGGTTTGAAATTACGATATTTTATACATAACATATGCCAAGCCCTGAAAGCGGCAGTGAGTCACATGTCACACAAACTTCCCTGCAGTTTTCGAAATATCCCATACGTCCCAATTTTGAGGCCTGATCCATATTTTGGACCAAATTCTGGCTCTCTGCACGTATTCGCAGTTTGAAATTACGACTTTATATACCCAACATATGCCAAGTACTGAAAGTGGCGTTTGGTTACATTTGTCCCAAACCTCACAGCAGTTTCAAAATATCCCAAACATCCCAATTTCGAGGCCTGAGCCATATTTTGGAGCCAAATTCTGGCTCTATGCATGTATTCGCGGTTTGAAATTACGACATTTTATGCACAACATATGCCAAGCCCTGAAAGCGGCAGTGAGTCACATTTCACACAAACTGCACTGCAGTTTTCAAAATATCCCAAATATCCCAATTTCGAGTCCTGAGCAATATTTGGGAGCCAAATTCTGGCTCTTTGCACGTATTCGCAGATTGAAATTACGACTTTATATACCCAACATATGCCAAGTACTGTAAAAGACGTTTGGTCATATTTGTCCCAAACCTCACTGCAGTTTTCAAAATATCTCAAACATCCCAATTTTGACGCCTGAGCCATATTTTGGAGCCAAATTCTGGCTGTCTGCACGTATTCGCAGTTTGAAATTACGACTATTTATTCAAACATATGCCAAGTCCTGAAAGCGGCAGTGAGTCACATTTTGCACAAACTCCCTTGCAGTTTTCGAAATATCCCAAATATCTCAATTTCGACACCTGAGCCATATTTTGGAGCCAAATTCAAGCACTCTGCACGTATTCGCAGTTTGAAATTAGGACTTTTTATACCCAACATATGCAAAGTTCTGAAAGCGGCTTTTGGTCAAATTTGTCCCAAACCCCCCTGCAGTTTTCAAAATATCCCAAATATCCCAATTTCGAGACCTGAGCCATATTTTGGGCCAAACTCTGGCTCTCTGCACGTATTCGCAGTTTGAAATTACGAATTTTTTATACCCAATATATGCCAAGTACTGAAAGCGGCGTTTGGTAACATTTGTCCCAAACCCCCCTGCAGTTTTCAAAATATCCCAAACATCCCAATTTCGAGGCCTGAGCCATATTTTGGAGCCAAATTCTGGCTCTATGCACGTATTCACGGTTTGAAATTACGACATTTTATACCCAACATATGCCAAGTCTTGAAAGCGGCAGAGAGTCACATTTCGCACACACTCCCCTGCAGTTTTCGAAATATCCCAAATACCCCAATTTCGAGGACTGAGCCATATTTTGGAGCCAAATGCTGGCTCTCTGCACGTATTCGCTGTTTGAAGTTACGACTTTTTTATGCCCAACATATGCTAAGTACTAAACGAGGCGTTTGGTCACATTTGTCCCCCCCCCCCCCCTGTGGTTTTCAAAATATCCCAAACATCCCTATTTCGAGGCCTGAGCCAAATTTTGGAGCCAAATTCTGGCTCTATGCACGTATTCGTGGTTTGAAATTACGACATTTTATACCCAACATATGCCAAGTACTGAAAGTGGCGTTTGGTCACATTTGTCCCAAACCTCCCTGCAGTTTTCAAAATATCCCAAACATCCCAATTTCGAGGCATGAGCCATATTTTGGAGCCAAATTCTGGCTCTATGCACGTATTCGCAGTTTGATATTACGATTTTTATACCCAACATATGCCAAGTACTGAAAGCGGCAGTGAGTCACATTTTGCACAAACTCCCCTGCAGTTTTCGAAATATCCCAAATATCCTAATTTCGAGGCCTGAGCTATATTTTGGAGCCAAATTCTGGCTCTCTGCACGTATTCGCAGTTTGAAACTACAACTTTTTTATACCCAACATATGCCAAGTACTGAAAGCGGCGTTTGGTTACATTTGTCCCAAACCTCCCTGCAGTTTTCAAAATATCCCAAACATCACAATATCGAGGCCTCAGCCATATTTTGGAGCCAAATTCTGGTTCTCTGCACGTATTCGCAGTTTGATATTACGATTTTTATACCCAACATATGCAAGTACTGAAAGCGGCAGTGAGTCACATTTTGCACAAACTCCCCCGCAATTTTCGAAATATCATAAATATCCCAATTTTGAGGCCTGAGCCATATTTTTGAGCCAAATTCTGGCTCTCTGCACGTATTCGCAAACTCCCCAGCAGTTTTCGAAATATCCAAAACATCCCAATTTCGAGGCCTGAGCCATATTTTGGAGCCAAATTCAGGCTCTATGCACGTATTCGAGGTTTGAAATTACGATATTTTATACCCAACATATGCCAAGCCCTGAATGCGGCAGTGAGTCACATTTCGCACAAACTCCACTGCATTTTTCGAAATATACTAAATATCCCTATTTTGAGGCCTGAGCCATATTTTGGAGCCAAATTCTGGCTCTCTGCACGTATACACAGTTTGAAATTACGACTTTTTATACCCAACATATGCCAAGTACTGAAAGTGGCGTTTGGTCACATTTGTCCCAAACCTCCCTGCAGTTTTCAAAATATCCCAAACATCCCAATTTCGAGGCATGAGCCATATTTTGGAGCCAAATTCTGGCTCTATGCACGTATTCGCAGTTTGATATTACGATTTTTATACCCAACATATGCCAAGTACTGAAAGCGGCAGTGAGTCACATTTTGCACAAACTCCCCTGCAATTTTCGAAATATCCCAAATATCCTAATTTCGAGGCCTGAGCTATATTTTGGAGCCAAATTCTGGCTCTCTGCACGTATTCACAGTTTGAAATTATGAATTTATATACCCAACATATACCAAGTACTGAAAGCGGCGTTTCGTCACTTTTGTCCCAAACCTCCCTGCAGTTTTCAGAATATCCCAAACATCCCAATTTTAAGGCCTGAGCCATATTTTGGAGTCAAATTCTGGCTCTATGCACGTATTCGCAGATTAAAATTACGATTTTTATACCCAACATATGCCAAGTCCTGAAAGCGGCAGTGAGTCACATTTCCCACAAACTCCCCTGCAGTTTTCGAAATATCCCAAATATCCCAATTTTGAGGCCTGAACCATATTTTGGAGCCAAATTCTGGCTCTCTGCACGTATTCGCAGTATGAAATTACGACTTTTTATACCCAACATATGCCAAATACTGAAAGCGGCAGTGAGTCACATTTTGCTCAAACTCCCCTGCAGTTTTCAAAATATCCCAAACATCCCACTTTCATGGCCTGAGCCATATTTTGGAGCCAAATTCAAGCTCTCTGCACGTATTCGCAGTTTGAAATTATGACTTTTTATACCCAACATATGTCAAGTTCTGTAAGCAGCGTTTGGTCATATTTGTCCCAAACCCCCCTGCAGTTTTCAAAATATCCCAAACTACCCAATTTCGAGGACTGAGCAATATTTTGGTGCCAAATTCTGGCTCTATGCACGTATTCGCAGTTTGAAATTACGACTTTTTATACCCAACATATGCCAAGTGTTGAAAGTGGCGTTTGGTTATATTTGTCCCAAACCTCCCTGCAGTTTTCAAAATATCCCAAACATCACAATATCGAGGCCTGAGCCATATTTTGGAGCCAAATTCTGGCTCTCTGCACGTATTCGCAGTTTGATATTACGACTTTTATACCCAACATATGCCAAGTACTGAAAGCGCCAGTGAGTCACATTTTGCACAAATTCCCCTGCAGTTTTCGAAATACCCCAAAAATCCCAATTTCGAGGCGAGAGCCATATTTTGGAGCCAAACTCAGGCTCTCTGCACGTATTCACAGTTTGAAATTACGACTTTTTTATACATAACATATGTCAAGTACTGAAAGCGGCAGTGAGTCACATTTTGCACAAACTCCCCTGCAGTTTTCGAAATATCCCAAAACATCCCAATTTCGAGGTGTGAGCCATATTTTTGAGCCAAACCCTGGCTCTCTGCACGTATTCGCAGTTTGAAATTACGACTTTTTTATACCCAACGTATGCCAAGTACTGAAAGCGGCGTTTGGTCACATTTGTCCCAAACCCCCCTGCAGTTTTCAAAATATCCCAAACATCCCAATTTTGAGGCCTGAGCCATATTTTGGAGCCAAATTCTGGCTCTCTGCACGTATTCGCAGTATGAAATTACGACTTTTTATACCCAACATATGCCAAATACTGAAAGCGGCAGTGAGTCACATTTTGCTCAAACTCCCCTGCAGTTTTCAAAATATCCCAAACATCCCACTTTCAAGGCCTGAGCCATATTTTGGAGCCAAATTCAAGCTCTCTGCACGTATTCGCAGTTTGAAATTCCTACTTTTTATAACCAACATATGCCAAGTTCTGTAAGCAGCGTTTGGTCATATTTGTCCCAAACCCCCCTGCAGTTTTCAAAATATTCCAAACTACCCAATTTCGAGGACTGAGCAATATTTTGGAGCCAAATTCTGGCTCTATGCACGTATTCGCAGTATGAAATTACGAATTTTTTATACCCAACATATGCCAAGTGTTGAAAGCGGCGTTTGGTTATATTTGTCCCAAACCTCCCAGCAGTTTTCAAAATATCCCAAACATCCCAATTTTGAGGCCTGCGCCATATTTTGGAGCCTAATTCTGGCTCTATGCACGTATTCGCGGTTTGAAATTACGACATTTTATACCCAACATATGCCAAGTCTTGAAAGCGGCAGTGAGTCACATTTCGCACAAACTCCCCTGCAGTTTTCGAAATATCCCAAATATCCTAATTTCGAGGACTGAGCCATATTTTGGAGCCAAATGCTGGCTCTCTGCACGTATTCGCAGTTTGAAATTACGACTTTTTTATGCCTAACATATGCCAAGTACTGAACGCGGCATTTGGTCACATTTGTCCCAATCCCCCCACTGTAGTTTTCAAAATATCCCAAACATCCCTATTTCGAGGCCTGAGCCAAATTTTGGAGCCAAATTCTGGCTCTATGCATGTATTCGTGGTTTGAAATGACGACATTTTATACCCAACATATGCCAAGCCCTGAAAGCGGCAGTGAGTCACATTTCGCACAAACTCCCCTGCAGTTTTCGAAATATCCCAAATATCCCAATTTCGAGGACTGAGCCATATTTTGGAGCCAAATTCTGGCTCTCTGCACGTATACGCAGTTTGAAACTACGACTTTTTTATACCCAACATATGCCAAGTACTGAAAGCGGCGTTTGGTTACATTTGTCCCAAACCTCCCTGCAGTTTTCAAAATATCCCAAACATCACAATATCGAGGCCTCAGCCATATTTTGGAGCCAAATTCTGGCTCTCTGCACGTATTCGCAGTTTGATATTAGGATTTTTATACCCAACATATGCCAAGTACTGAAAGCGGCAGTGAGTCACATTTTGCACAAACTCCCCTGCAATTTTCGAAATATCATAAATATCCCAATTTTGAGGCCTGAGCCATATTTTTGAGCCAAATTCTGGCTCTCTGCACGTATTCGCAGTTTGAAATTACGACTTTTTTATACCCAATTTATGCCAAGTACTGAAAGCGGCGTTTGGTAACCTTTGTCCCAAACCCTCCTGCAGTTTTCAAAATATCTCAAACATCGCAATTTCGTGGCCTGAGCCATATTTTGGAGCCAAATTCTGGCTCTATGCACGTATTCGAGGCTTGAAATTACGATATTTTATACCCAACATATGCCAAGTCCTGAAACCGGCAGTGAGTCACATTTCGCACAAACTCCCCTGCAGTTTTCGAAATATCCCAAATATCCAAATTTCGAGGCCTGAGCCATATTTTGGAGCCAAATTCTGGCTCTATGCACGTATTCGCAGATTGAAATTACGACTTTTTATACCCAACATATGCCAATTCCTGAAAGCGGCAGTAAGTCACATTTTGCACAAACTTCCTTCCTGTTTTCGAAATATCCCAAATATCCCAATTTCGAGGCCTGAGCAATATTTTCGAGCCAAATTCTGGCTCTCTGCACGTATTCGCAGTTTGAAATTACGACTTTTTATACCCAACATATGCCAAGTACTGAAAGCAGCAGTGAGTCACCTTTTGCACAAACTCCCCTGCAGTTTTCAAAATATCCCAAACATTCCACTTACGAGGCCTGAGCCATATTTTGGAGCCAAATTCAAGCTCTCTGCACGTATTCGCAGTTTGAAATTACAACTTTTTATACGCAACATATGCCAAGTTCTGAAAGCGGCGTTTCGTCTCTTTGGTCCCAAACCCCCCTGCAGTTTTCAAAATATCCCAAACATCCCAATTTCGAGGACAGAGCAATATTTTTCAGCCAAATTCTGGCTCTATGCACGTATTCGCAGTTTGAAATTACGACTTTTTATACCCAACATATGCCAAGTCCTGAAAGCGGCAGTGAGTCAAATTTTGTACAAACTCCCCTGCAGTTTTCGAAATATCCCAAATATCCCAATATCGAGGCCTGAGCCATATTATGGAGACAAATTCTGGCTCTCTCCAAGTATTCGCAGTTTAATATTACGATTTTATACCCAACATATGCCAAGTACTGAAAGCGGCAGTGAGTCACATTTTGCACAAACTCCCCTGCAATTTTCGAAATATCATAAATATCCCAATTTTGAGACCTGAGCCATATTTTTGAGCCAAATTCTGGCTCTCTGCACGTATTCGCAAACTCCCCAGCAGTTTTCGAAATATCCCAAACATCCCAATTTCGAGGCCTGAGCCATATTTTGGAGCCAAATTCTGGCTCTATGCACGTATTCGAGGTTTGAAATTACAATATTTTATACCCAACATATGCCAAGCCCTGAAAGCGGCAGTGAGTCACATTTCGCACAAACTCCACTGCATTTTTCGAAATATACTAAATATCCCTATTTTGAGGCCTGAGCCATATTTTGGAGCCAAATTCTGGCTCTCTGCACGTATTCGCAGTTTGAAATTACGACTTTTTTATACCCAATTTATGCCAAGTACTGAAAGCGGCGTTTGGTAACCTTTGTCCCAAACCCTCCTGCAGTTTTCAAAATATCTCAAACATCGCAATTTCGTGGCCTGAGCCATATTTTGGAGCCAAATTCTGGCTCTATGCACGTATTCGAGGCTTGAAATTACGATATTTTATACCCAACATATGCCAAGTCCTGAAACCGGCAGTGAGTCACATTTCGCACAAACTCCCCTGCAGTTTTCGAAATATCCCAAATATCCAAATTTCGAGGCCTGAGCCATATTTTGGAGCCAAATTCTGGCTCTATGCACGTATTCGCAGATTGAAATTACGACTTTTTATACCCAACATATGCCAATTCCTGAAAGCGGCAGTAAGTCACATTTTGCACAAACTTCCTTCCAGTTTTCGAAATATCCCAAATATCCCAATTTCGAGGCCTGAGCAATATTTTCGAGCCAAATTCTGGCTCTCTGCACGTATTCGCAGTTTGAAATTACGACTTTTTATACCCAACATATGCCAAGTACTGAAAGCAGCAGTGAGTCACCTTTTGCACAAACTCCCCTGCAGTTTTCAAAATATCCCAAACATTCCACTTACGAGGCCTGAGCCATATTTTGGAGCCAAATTCAAGCTCTCTGCACGTATTCGCAGTTTGAAATTACAACTTTTTATACGCAACATATGCCAAGTTCTGAAAGCGGCGTTTCGTCTCTTTGGTCCCAAACCCCCCTGCAGTTTTCAAAATATCCCAAACATCCCAATTTCGAGGACAGAGCAATATTTTTCAGCCAAATTCTGGCTCTATGCACGTATTCGCAGTTTGAAATTACGACTTTTTATACCCAACATATGCCAAGTCCTGAAAGCGGCAGTGAGTCAAATTTTGTACAAACTCCCCTGCAGTTTTCGAAATATCCCAAATATCCCAATATCGAGGCCTGAGCCATATTATGGAGACAAATTCTGGCTCTCTCCAAGTATTCGCAGTTTAATATTACGATTTTATACCCAACATATGCCAAGTACTGAAAGCGGCAGTGAGTCACATTTTGCACAAACTCCCCTGCAATTTTCGAAATATCATAAATATCCCAATTTTGAGACCTGAGCCATATTTTTGAGCCAAATTCTGGCTCTCTGCACGTATTCGCAAACTCCCCAGCAGTTTTCGAAATATCCCAAACATCCCAATTTCGAGGCCTGAGCCATATTTTGGAGCCAAATTCTGGCTCTATGCACGTATTCGAGGTTTGAAATTACAATATTTTATACCCAACATATGCCAAGCCCTGAAAGCGGCAGTGAGTCACATTTCGCACAAACTCCACTGCATTTTTCGAAATATACTAAATATCCCTATTTTGAGGCCTGAGCCATATTTTGGAGCCAAATTCTGGCTCTCTGCACGTATACACAGTTTGAAATTACGACTTTTTATACCCAACATATGCCAAGTACTGAAAGTGGCGTTTGGTCACATTTGTCCCAAACCTCCCTGCAGTTTTCAAAATATCCCAAACATCCCAATTTCGAGGCATGAGCCATATTTTGGAGCCAAATTCTGGCTCTATGCACGTATTCGTAGTTTGATATTACGATTTTTATACCCAACATATGCCAAGTACTGAAAGCGGCAGTGAGTCACATTTTGCACAAACTCCCCTGCAGTTTTCGAAATATCCCAAATATCCTAATTTCGAGGCCTGAGCTATATTTTGGAGCCAAATTCTGGCTCTCTGCACGTATTCGCAGTTTGAAATTATGAATTTATATACCCATCATATGCCAAGTACTGAAAGCGGCGTTTCGTCACTTTTGTCCCAAACCTCCCTGCAGTTTTCAGAATATCCCAAACATCCCAATTTCAAGGCCTGAGCCATATTTTGGAGTCAAATTCTGGCTCTATGCACGTATTCGCAGATTAAAATTACGACTTTTTATACCCAACATATGCTAAGTCCTGAAAGCGGCAGTGAGTCACATCTCCCACAAACTCCCCTGCAGTTTTCGAAATATCCCAAATATCCCAATTTCGAGGCCTGAACCATAATTTGGAGACAAATTCTGGGTCTCTGCACGTATTAGCAGTTTTTAATTGCAAATTTTATACTCAACATATGCCAAGTACTGAAAGCGGCATTTGGTCACATTTGTCCCAAACCTCCCTGCAGTTTTCAAAATATCCCAAACATGCTAATTTCGAGGCCTGAGAAATATTTTGAAGCCAAATTCTGGCTCTCTGCACGTATTCGCAGTTTGAAATTACGACTTTTTATACCCAACATATTCCAGGTACTGAAAGCAGCAGTGAGTCACATTTTGCACAAACTCCCCTGCAGTTTTCAAAATATCCCAAATATCCCAATTTCGAGGCCTGAGTCTTATTTTGGAACCAAATTTTCGCTCTCTGCAAGTATTCGAAGTTTGATATTACGATTTTTATACCCAACATATGCCAAGTACTGAAAGCGGCAGTGAGTCACAGTTAGCACAAACTATCCTGCAGTTTTCAAAATATCCCAAACATCCCAACTTCGAGGCCTAAACCATATTTTGGAGCCAAATTCTGGCTCTCTGCACGTATTCGCAGTTTGAAATTACGACTTTTTTTATGCCCAACATATGCCAAGTACTGAACGCGGCGTTTGGTCACATTTGTCCCAAACCCCCCGAGCAGTTTTCAAAATATCCCAAACATCCCAATTTCGAGGCCTGAGCCATATTTTGGAGCCAAATTCTGGCTCTATGCACGTATTCGCAGATTGATATTACGAATTTTTATACCCAACATATGCCAAGTCCTGAAAGCGGCAGTGAGTCACATTTTGCACAAACTCCCCTGCAGTTTTCAAAATATCCCAAATATCCCAATTTCGAGGCCTGAGCCATATTTTCGAGCCAAATTCTGGCTTTCTGCACGTACTCGCAGTTTGAAATTACGACTTTTTTATACCCAACATATGCCAAGTACTGAAAGTGGCAGTGACTCACATTTTGCTAAACTCCCCTTCATTTTTCAAAATATCCTAAACATCTCAATTTCGAACCCTGAGCCATATTTTGGAGCCAAATTCTGGCTCTCAGCTCGTATTCGCAGTTTGAAATTATGACTTTTTATACCCAACAAATGACAAGTACTGAAAGCGGTGTTTGGACACATTTGTCCTAAACCTCCCTGCAACTTTCAAAATATCCTAAACATGCTAATTTCGAGGCCTGACCCATAGTTTGGAGCAAAATTCTGGCTCTCTGCACGTATTCGCAGTTTGAAATTACGACTTTATATACCCAACATATGCCAAGTCCTGAAAGCGGCAGTGAGTCACATTTTGCACAAACTCCCCTGCAGTTTTCGAAATATCCCAAATATTCCAATTTCGAGGCCTTAGCCATGTTTTGGAGCCTAATTCTGGCTCTCTGCACATATTCGCAGTTTGAAATTGCGACTTGTTTATGCCCAACATATGCCAAGTACTAAAAGCGGCGTTTGGTCACATCTGTCCCAATCCCCCCTGCAGTTTTCAAAATATCCCAAACATCTCAATTTCAAGGCCTGAGCCATATTTTCGAGCAAAATGCTGGCTCTCTGCACGTATTCGCAGATTGAATTTATGACTTTTTATACCCAACATATGCCAAGTCCTTAAAGTGGGAGTGAGTCACATTTTGCACAAACTCCCCTGCAGTTTTCGAAATATCCCAAATATCCCAATTTCGAGGCCTGAGCCATATTTTGGAGCCTAATTCTGGCTCTCTGCACATATTCGCAGTTTGAAATTACGAATTTTTATACCCAACATATGCCAAGTACTGAAAGAGGCAGTGAGTCACATTTTGCAGAAACTCCCCTTGCAGTTTTCAAAATATCCCAAACATCCCAATTTCGAGGCCTGAGCCATATTTTGGAGTCAAATTCTGGCTCTCTGCACGTATTTCGCAGTTTGAAATTTCTACTTTTTATACCCAACATAAGCCAAGTACTGAAAGAGGCAGAGAGTCACATTTTGCAGAAACTCCCCTGCAGTTTTCAAAATATCCCAAATATTCCTATTTCGAGGCCTGAGCTATATTTTGGAGCCAAACTCTGGCTCTCAGCACGTATTCGCAGTTTGAAATTACGAATTTTTATACACAACATATGCCAAGTACTGAAAGCGGCGTTTGGTCATATTTGTCCCAAACCCCCCCGCAGTTTTCAAAATATCCCAAACATCCTAATTTCGAGGCCTGAGCAATATTTTGGAGCAAAATTCTGGCTCTCAGCACGTATTCGCAGTTTGAAATTACGAATTTTTATACACAACATATGCCAAGTACTGAAAGCGGCGTTTGGTCACATTTGTCCCAATCCCCCCCTGCAGTTTTCAAAATATCCCAAACATCCCAATTTCGAGGCCTCAGCAATATTTTGGAGCCAAATTCTGGCTCTATGCACGTATTCGCGGTTTGAAATTACGACATTTTATACCCAACATATGCCGAGTCCTGAAAGCGGCAGTGAGTCAAATTTTGTACAAACTCCCCTGCAGTTTTCGAAATATCCCAAATATCCCAATATCGAGGCCTGAGCCATATTATGGAGCCAAATTCTGGCTCTCTCCAAGTATTCGCAGTTTAATATTACGATTTTATACCCAACATATGCCAAGTCCTGAAAGCGGCAGTGAGACACATTTCACACAAACTGCACTGCAGTTTTCAAAATATCCCAAATATCCCAATTTCGAGGCCTGAGCAATATTTGGGAGCCAAATTCTGGCTCTCTGCACGTATTCACAGTTTGAAATTACGACTTTTTTATGCCCAACATATGCCACGTACTGAAAGCGGTGTTTGGTCACATTTGTCCCAAACCCCCCCCCCCCCCTGCAGTTTTCAAAATATCCCAAACATCCCAATTTCGAGGCCTGAGCAATATTATGGAGCCAAATTCTGGCTCTATGCACGTATTCGCGGTTTGAAATTACGATATTTTATACATAACATATGCCAAGCCCTGAAAGCGGCAGTGAGTCACATTTCACACAAACTCCCCTGCAGTTTTCGAAATATCCCAAATATCCCAATTTTGAGGCCTGATCCATATTTTGGAGCAAAATTCTGGCTCTCTGCACGTATTCGCAGTTTGAAATTACGACTTTATATACCCAACATATGCCAAGTACTGAAAGTGGCGTTTGGTTACATTTGTCCCAAACCTCCCTGCAGTTTCAAAATATCCCAAACATCCCAATTTCGAGGCCTGAGCCATATTTTGGAGCCAAATTCAAGCACTCTGCACGTATTCGCAGTTTGAAATTAGGACTTTTTATACCCAACATATGCAAAGTTCTGAAAGCGGCTTCTGGTCAAATTTGTCCCAAACCAACCTGCAGTTTTCAAAATATCCCAAATATCCCAATTTCGAGACCTGAGCCATATTTTGGGCCAAACTCTGGCTCTCTGCACGTATTCGCAGTTTGAAATTACGAATTTTTTATACCCAATATATGCCAAGTACTGAAAGCGGCGTTTGGTAACATTTGTCCCAAACCCCCCTGCAGTTTTCAAAATATCCCAAACATCCCAATTTCGAGGCCTGAGCCATATTTTGGAGCCAAATTCTGGCTCTATGCACGTATTCGCGGTTTGAAATTACGACATTTTATACCCAACATATGCCAAGTCTTGAAAGCGGCAGAGAGTCACATTTCGCACAAACTCCCCTGCAGTTTTCGAAATATCCCAAATATCCCAATTTCGAGGACTGAGCCATATTTTGGAGCCAAATGCTGGCTCTCTGCACGTATTCGCTGTTTGAAATTACGACTTTTTTATGCCCAACATATGCCAAGTACTAAACGCGGCAGCGAGTCACATTTTGCACAAACTCCCCTGCAGTTTTCGAAATATCCCAAATATCCTAATTTCGAGGCCTGAGCTATATTTTGGAGCCAAATTCTGGCTCTCTGCACGTATTCGCAGTTTGAAACTACAACTTTTTTATACCCAACATATGCCAAGTACTGAAAGCGGCGTTTGGTTACATTTGTCCCAAACCTCCCTGCAGTTTTCAAAATATCCCAAACATAACAATATCGAGGCCTCAGCCATATTTTGGAGCCAAATTCTGGCTCTCTGCACGTATTCGCAGTTTGATATTACGATTTTTATACCCAACATATGCCAAGCCCTGAAAGCGGCAGTGAGTCACATTTCGCACAAACTCCACTGCATTTTTCGAAATATACTAAATATCCCTATTTTGAGGCCTGAGCCATATTTTGGAGCCAAATTCTGGCTCTCTGCACGTATACACAGTTTGAAATTACGAATTTTTTATACCCAACATATGCCAAGTACTGAAAGTGGCGTTTGGTCACATTTGTCCCAAACCTCCCTGCAGTTTTCAAAATATCCCAAACATCCCAATTTCGAGGCATGAGCCATATTTTGGAGCCAAATTCTGGCTCTATGCACGTATTCGCAGTTTGATATTACGATTTTTATACCCAACATATGCCAAGTACTGAAAGCGGCAGTGAGTCACATTTTGCACAAACTCCCCTGCAGTTTTCGAAATATCCCAAATATCCTAATTTCGAGGCCTGAGCTATATTTTGGAGCCAAATTCTGGCTCTCTGCACGTATTCGCAGTTTGAAACTACAACTTTTTTATACCCAACATATGCCAAGTACTGAAAGCGGCGTTTGGTTACATTTGTCCCAAACCTCCCTGCAGTTTTCAAAATATCCCAAACATCACAATATCGAGGCCTCAGCCATATTTTGGAGCCAAATTCTGGCTCTCTGCACGTATTCGCAGTTTGATATTACGATTTTTATACCCAACATATGCCAAGTACTGAAAGCGGCAGTGAGTCACATTTTGCACAAACTCCCCTGCAGTTTTCGAAATATCCCAAATATCCTAATTTCGAGGCCTGAGCTATATTTTGGAGCCAAATTCTGGCTCTCTGCACGTATTCGCAGTTTGAAACTACAACTTTTTTATACCCAACATATGCCAAGTACTGAAAGCGGCGTTTGGTTACATTTGTCCCAAACCTCCCTGCAGTTTTCAAAATATCCCAAACATCACAATATCGAGGCCTCAGCCATATTTTGGAGCCAAATTCTGGCTCTCTGCACGTATTCGCAGTTTGATATTACGATTTTTATACCCAACATATGCCAAGTACTGAAAGCGGCAGTGAGTCACATTTTGCACAAACTCCCCTGCAATTTTCGAAATATCATAAATATCCCAATTTTGAGGCCTGAGCCATATTTTTGAGCCAAATTCTGGCTCTCTGCACGTATTCGCAAACTCCCCAGCAGTTTTCGAAATATCCCAAACATCCCAATTTCGAGGCCTGAGCCATATTTTGGAGCCAAATTCTGGCTCTATGCACGTATTCGAGGTTTGAAATTACGATATTTTATACCCAACATATGCCAAGCCCTGAAAGCGGCAGTGAGTCACATTTCGCACAAACTCCACTGCATTTTTCGAAATATACTTAATATCCCTATTTTGAGGCCTGAGCCATATTTTGGAGCCAAATTCTGGCTCTCTGCACGTATACACAGTTTGAAATTACGACTTTTTATACCCAACATATGCCAAGTACTGAAAGTGGCGTTTGGTCACATTTGTCCCAAACCTCCCTGCAGTTTTCAAAATATCCCAAACATCCCAATTTCGAGGCATGAGCCATATTTTGAAGCCAAATTCTGGCTCTCTGCACGTATTCGCAGTTTGAAATTACGACTTTTTATACCCAACATATTCCAGGTACTGAAAGCAGCAGTGAGTCACATTTTGCACAAACTCCCCTGCAGTTTTCAAAATATCCCAAATATCCCAATTTCGAGGCCTGAGTCTTATTTTGGAACCAAATTTTCGCTCTCTGCAAGTATTCGAAGTTTGATATTACGATTTTTATACCCAACATATGCCAAGTACTGAAAGCGGCAGTGAGTCACAGTTAGCACAAACTATCCTGCAGTTTTCAAAATATCCCAAACATCCCAACTTCGAGGCCTAAACCATATTTTGGAGCCAAATTCTGGCTCTCTGCACGTATTCGCAGTTTGAAATTACGACTTTTTTTATGCCCAACATATGCCAAGTACTGAACGCGGCGTTTGGTCACATTTGTCCCAAACCCCCCGAGCAGTTTTCAAAATATCCCAAACATCCCAATTTCGAGGCCTGAGCCATATTTTGGAGCCAAATTCTGGCTCTATGCACGTATTCGCAGATTGATATTACGAATTTTTATACCCAACATATGCCAAGTCCTGAAAGCGGCAGTGAGTCACATTTTGCACAAACTCCCCTGCAGTTTTCAAAATATCCCAAATATCCCAATTTCGAGGCCTGAGCCATATTTTCGAGCCAAATTCTGGCTTTCTGCACGTACTCGCAGTTTGAAATTACGACTTTTTTATACCCAACATATGCCAAGTACTGAAAGTGGCAGTGACTCACATTTTGCTAAACTCCCCTTCATTTTTCAAAATATCCTAAACATCTCAATTTCGAACCCTGAGCCATATTTTGGAGCCAAATTCTGGCTCTCAGCTCGTATTCGCAGTTTGAAATTATGACTTTTTATACCCAACAAATGACAAGTACTGAAAGCGGTGTTTGGACACATTTGTCCTAAACCTCCCTGCAACTTTCAAAATATCCTAAACATGCTAATTTCGAGGCCTGACCCATAGTTTGGAGCAAAATTCTGGCTCTCTGCACGTATTCGCAGTTTGAAATTACGACTTTATATACCCAACATATGCCAAGTCCTGAAAGCGGCAGTGAGTCACATTTTGCACAAACTCCCCTGCAGTTTTCGAAATATCCCAAATATTCCAATTTCGAGGCCTTAGCCATGTTTTGGAGCCTAATTCTGGCTCTCTGCACATATTCGCAGTTTGAAATTGCGACTTGTTTATGCCCAACATATGCCAAGTACTAAAAGCGGCGTTTGGTCACATCTGTCCCAATCCCCCCTGCAGTTTTCAAAATATCCCAAACATCTCAATTTCAAGGCCTGAGCCATATTTTCGAGCAAAATGCTGGCTCTCTGCACGTATTCGCAGATTGAATTTATGACTTTTTATACCCAACATATGCCAAGTCCTTAAAGTGGGAGTGAGTCACATTTTGCACAAACTCCCCTGCAGTTTTCGAAATATCCCAAATATCCCAATTTCGAGGCCTGAGCCATATTTTGGAGCCTAATTCTGGCTCTCTGCACATATTCGCAGTTTGAAATTACGAATTTTTATACCCAACATATGCCAAGTACTGAAAGAGGCAGTGAGTCACATTTTGCAGAAACTCCCCTTGCAGTTTTCAAAATATCCCAAACATCCCAATTTCGAGGCCTGAGCCATATTTTGGAGTCAAATTCTGGCTCTCTGCACGTATTTCGCAGTTTGAAATTTCTACTTTTTATACCCAACATAAGCCAAGTACTGAAAGAGGCAGAGAGTCACATTTTGCAGAAACTCCCCTGCAGTTTTCAAAATATCCCAAATATTCCTATTTCGAGGCCTGAGCTATATTTTGGAGCCAAACTCTGGCTCTCAGCACGTATTCGCAGTTTGAAATTACGAATTTTTATACACAACATATGCCAAGTACTGAAAGCGGCGTTTGGTCATATTTGTCCCAAACCCCCCCGCAGTTTTCAAAATATCCCAAACATCCTAATTTCGAGGCCTGAGCAATATTTTGGAGCAAAATTCTGGCTCTCAGCACGTATTCGCAGTTTGAAATTACGAATTTTTATACACAACATATGCCAAGTACTGAAAGCGGCGTTTGGTCACATTTGTCCCAATCCCCCCCTGCAGTTTTCAAAATATCCCAAACATCCCAATTTCGAGGCCTCAGCAATATTTTGGAGCCAAATTCTGGCTCTATGCACGTATTCGCGGTTTGAAATTACGACATTTTATACCCAACATATGCCGAGTCCTGAAAGCGGCAGTGAGTCAAATTTTGTACAAACTCCCCTGCAGTTTTCGAAATATCCCAAATATCCCAATATCGAGGCCTGAGCCATATTATGGAGCCAAATTCTGGCTCTCTCCAAGTATTCGCAGTTTAATATTACGATTTTATACCCAACATATGCCAAGTCCTGAAAGCGGCAGTGAGACACATTTCACACAAACTGCACTGCAGTTTTCAAAATATCCCAAATATCCCAATTTCGAGGCCTGAGCAATATTTGGGAGCCAAATTCTGGCTCTCTGCACGTATTCACAGTTTGAAATTACGACTTTTTTATGCCCAACATATGCCACGTACTGAAAGCGGTGTTTGGTCACATTTGTCCCAAACCCCCCCCCCCCCTGCAGTTTTCAAAATATCCCAAACATCCCAATTTCGAGGCCTGAGCAATATTATGGAGCCAAATTCTGGCTCTATGCACGTATTCGCGGTTTGAAATTACGATATTTTATACATAACATATGCCAAGCCCTGAAAGCGGCAGTGAGTCACATTTCACACAAACTCCCCTGCAGTTTTCGAAATATCCCAAATATCCCAATTTTGAGGCCTGATCCATATTTTGGAGCAAAATTCTGGCTCTCTGCACGTATTCGCAGTTTGAAATTACGACTTTATATACCCAACATATGCCAAGTACTGAAAGTGGCGTTTGGTTACATTTGTCCCAAACCTCCCTGCAGTTTCAAAATATCCCAAACATCCCAATTTCGAGGCCTGAGCCATATTTTGGAGCCAAATTCAAGCACTCTGCACGTATTCGCAGTTTGAAATTAGGACTTTTTATACCCAACATATGCAAAGTTCTGAAAGCGGCTTCTGGTCAAATTTGTCCCAAACCCCCCTGCAGTTTTCAAAATATCCCAAATATCCCAATTTCGAGACCTGAGCCATATTTTGGGCCAAACTCTGGCTCTCTGCACGTATTCGCAGTTTGAAATTACGAATTTTTTATACCCAATATATGCCAAGTACTGAAAGCGGCGTTTGGTAACATTTGTCCCAAACCCCCCTGCAGTTTTCAAAATATCCCAAACATCCCAATTTCGAGGCCTGAGCCATATTTTGGAGCCAAATTCTGGCTCTATGCACGTATTCGCGGTTTGAAATTACGACATTTTATACCCAACATATGCCAAGTCTTGAAAGCGGCAGAGAGTCACATTTCGCACAAACTCCCCTGCAGTTTTCGAAATATCCCAAATATCCCAATTTCGAGGACTGAGCCATATTTTGGAGCCAAATGCTGGCTCTCTGCACGTATTCGCTGTTTGAAATTACGACTTTTTTATGCCCAACATATGCCAAGTACTAAACGCGGCAGCGAGTCACATTTTGCACAAACTCCCCTGCAGTTTTCGAAATATCCCAAATATCCTAATTTCGAGGCCTGAGCTATATTTTGGAGCCAAATTCTGGCTCTCTGCACGTATTCGCAGTTTGAAACTACAACTTTTTTATACCCAACATATGCCAAGTACTGAAAGCGGCGTTTGGTTACATTTGTCCCAAACCTCCCTGCAGTTTTCAAAATATCCCAAACATAACAATATCGAGGCCTCAGCCATATTTTGGAGCCAAATTCTGGCTCTCTGCACGTATTCGCAGTTTGATATTACGATTTTTATACCCAACATATGCCAAGCCCTGAAAGCGGCAGTGAGTCACATTTCGCACAAACTCCACTGCATTTTTCGAAATATACTAAATATCCCTATTTTGAGGCCTGAGCCATATTTTGGAGCCAAATTCTGGCTCTCTGCACGTATACACAGTTTGAAATTACGAATTTTTTATACCCAACATATGCCAAGTACTGAAAGTGGCGTTTGGTCACATTTGTCCCAAACCTCCCTGCAGTTTTCAAAATATCCCAAACATCCCAATTTCGAGGCATGAGCCATATTTTGGAGCCAAATTCTGGCTCTATGCACGTATTCGCAGTTTGATATTACGATTTTTATACCCAACATATGCCAAGTACTGAAAGCGGCAGTGAGTCACATTTTGCACAAACTCCCCTGCAGTTTTCGAAATATCCCAAATATCCTAATTTCGAGGCCTGAGCTATATTTTGGAGCCAAATTCTGGCTCTCTGCACGTATTCGCAGTTTGAAACTACAACTTTTTTATACCCAACATATGCCAAGTACTGAAAGCGGCGTTTGGTTACATTTGTCCCAAACCTCCCTGCAGTTTTCAAAATATCCCAAACATCACAATATCGAGGCCTCAGCCATATTTTGGAGCCAAATTCTGGCTCTCTGCACGTATTCGCAGTTTGATATTACGATTTTTATACCCAACATATGCCAAGTACTGAAAGCGGCAGTGAGTCACATTTTGCACAAACTCCCCTGCAGTTTTCGAAATATCCCAAATATCCTAATTTCGAGGCCTGAGCTATATTTTGGAGCCAAATTCTGGCTCTCTGCACGTATTCGCAGTTTGAAACTACAACTTTTTTATACCCAACATATGCCAAGTACTGAAAGCGGCGTTTGGTTACATTTGTCCCAAACCTCCCTGCAGTTTTCAAAATATCCCAAACATCACAATATCGAGGCCTCAGCCATATTTTGGAGCCAAATTCTGGCTCTCTGCACGTATTCGCAGTTTGATATTACGATTTTTATACCCAACATATGCCAAGTACTGAAAGCGGCAGTGAGTCACATTTTGCACAAACTCCCCTGCAATTTTCGAAATATCATAAATATCCCAATTTTGAGGCCTGAGCCATATTTTTGAGCCAAATTCTGGCTCTCTGCACGTATTCGCAAACTCCCCAGCAGTTTTCGAAATATCCCAAACATCCCAATTTCGAGGCCTGAGCCATATTTTGGAGCCAAATTCTGGCTCTATGCACGTATTCGAGGTTTGAAATTACGATATTTTATACCCAACATATGCCAAGCCCTGAAAGCGGCAGTGAGTCACATTTCGCACAAACTCCACTGCATTTTTCGAAATATACTTAATATCCCTATTTTGAGGCCTGAGCCATATTTTGGAGCCAAATTCTGGCTCTCTGCACGTATACACAGTTTGAAATTACGACTTTTTATACCCAACATATGCCAAGTACTGAAAGTGGCGTTTGGTCACATTTGTCCCAAACCTCCCTGCAGTTTTCAAAATATCCCAAACATCCCAATTTCGAGGCATGAGCCATATTTTGGAGCCAAATTCTGGCTCTATGCACGTATTCGCAGTTTGATATTACGATTTTTGTACCCAACATATGCCAAGTACTGAAAGCGGCAGTGAGTCACATTTTGCACAAACTCCCCTGCAGTTTTCGAAATATCCCAAATATCCTAATTTCGAGGCCTGAGCTATATTTTGGAGCCAAATTCTGGCTCTCTGCACGTATTCGCAGTTTGAAATTATGAATTTATATACCCAACATATGCCAAGTACTGAAAGCGGCGTTTCGTCACTTTTGTCCCAAACCTCCCTGCAGTTTTCAGAATATCCCAAACATCCCAATTTCAAGGCCTGAGCCATATTTTGGAGTCAAATTCTGGCTCTATGCACGTATTCGCAGATTAAAATTACGACTTTTTATACCCAACATATGCCAAGTCCTGAAAGCGGCAGTGAGTCACATCTCCCACAAACTCCCCTGCAGTTTTCGAAATATCCCAAATATCCCAAATTCGAGGCCTGAACCATAATTTGGAGCCAAATTCTGGGTCTCTGCACGTATTAGCAGTTTTTAATTGCAAATTTTATACTCAACATATGCCAAGTACTGAAAGCGGCATTTGGTCACATTTGTCCCAAACCTCCCTGCAGTTTTCAAAATATCCCAAACATGCTAATTTCGAGGCCTGAGAAATATTTTGAAGCCAAATTCTGGCTCTCTGCACGTATTCGCAGTTTGAAATTACGACTTTTTATACCCAACATATTCCAGGTACTGAAAGCAGCAGCGAGTCACATTTTGCACAAACTCCCCTGCAGTTTTCAAAATATCCCCAATATCCCAATTTCGAGGCCTGAGTCTTATTTTGGAACCAAATTTTCGCTCTCTGCAAGTATTCGAAGTTTGATATTACGATTTTTATACCCAACATATGCCAAGTACTGAAAGCGGCAGTGAGTCACATTTAGCACAAACTATCCTGCAGTTTTCAAAATATCCCAAACATCCCAACTTCGAGGCCTAAACCATATTTTGGAGCCAAATTCTGGCTCTCTGCACGTATTCGCAGTTTGAAATTACGACTTTTTTTATGCCCAACATATGCCAAGTACTGAACGCGGCGTTTGGTCACATTTGTCCCAAACCCCCCGAGCAGTTTTCAAAATATCCCAAACATCCCAATTTCGAGGCCTGAGCCATATTTTGGAGCCAAATTCTGGCTCTATGCACGTATTCGCAGATTGATATTACGAATTTTTATACCCAACATATGCCAAGTCCTGAAAGCGGCAGTGAGTCACATTTTGCACAAACTCCCCTGCAGTTTTCAAAATATCCCAAATATCCCAATTTCGAGGCCTGAGCCATATTTTCGAGCCAAATTCTGGCTTTCTGCACGTACTCGCAGTTTGAAATTACGACTTTTTTATACCCAACATATGCCAAGTACTGAAAGTGGCAGTGACTCACATTTTGCTAAACTCCCCTGCATTTTTCAAAATATCCTAAACATCTCAATTTCGAGCCCTGAGCCATATTTTGGAGCCAAATTCTGGCTCTCAGCTCGTATTCGCAGTTTGAAATTATGACTTTTTATACCCAACAAATGCCAAGTACTGAAAGCGGTGTTTGGACACATTTGTCCTAAACCTCCCTGCAACTTTCAAAATATCCTAAACATGCTAATTTCGAGGCCTGACCCATAGTTTGGAGCAAAATTCTGGCTCTCTGCACGTATTCGCAGTTTGAAATTACGACTTTATATACCCAACATATGCCAAGTCCTGAAAGCGGCAGTGAGTCACATTTTGCACAAACTCCCCTGCAGTTTTCGAAATATCCCAAATATTCCAATTTCGAGGCCTTAGCCATGTTTTGGAGCCTAATTCTGGCTCTCTGCACATATTCGCAGTTTGAAATTGCGACTTGTTTATGCCCAACATATGCCAAGTACTAAAAGCGGCGTTTGGTCACATCTGTCCCAATCCCCCCTGCAGTTTTCAAAATATCCCAAACATCTCAATTTCAAGGCCTGAGCCATATTTTCGAGCAAAATGCTGGCTCTCTGCACGTATTCGCAGATTGAATAATGACTTTTTATACCCAACATATGCCAAGTCCTTAAAGTGGGAGTGAGTCACATTTTGCACAAACTCCCCTGCAGTTTTCGAAATATCCCAAATATCCCAATTTCGAGGCCTGAGCCATATTTTGGAGCCTAATTCTGGCTCTCTGCACATATTCGCAGTTTGAAATTACGAATTTTTATACCCAACATATGCCAAGTACTGAAAGAGGCAGTGAGTCACATTTTGCAGAAACTCCCCTTGCAGTTTTCAAAATATCCCAAACATCCCAATTTCGAGGCCTGAGCCATATTTTGGAGTCAAATTCTGGCTCTCTGCACGTATTCGCAGTTTGAAATTTCTACTTTTTATACCCAACATAAGCCAAGTACTGAAAGAGGCAGAGAGTCACATTTTGCAGAAACTCCCCTGCAGTTTTCAAAATATCCCAAATATTCCTATTTCGAGGCCTGAGCTATATTTTGGAGCCAAACTCTGGCTCTCAGCACGTATTCGCAGTTTGAAATTACAAATTATTATACACAACATATGCCAAGTACTGAATGCGGCGTTTGGTCATATTTGTCCCAAACCCCCCCGCAGTTTTCAAAATATCCCAAACATCCTAATTTCGAGGCCTGAGCAATATTTTGGAGCAAAATTCTGGCTCTCAGCACGTATTCGCAGTTTGAAATTACGAATTTTTATACACAACATATGCCAAGTACTGAAAGCGGCGTTTGGTCACATTTGTCCCAATCCCCCCCTGCAGTTTTCAAAATATCCCAAACATCCCAATTTCGAGGCCTCAGCAATATTTTGGAGCCAAATTCTGGCTGTATGCACGTATTCGCGGTTTGAAATTACGACATTTTATACCCAACATATGCCGAGTCCTGAAAGCGGCAGTGAGTCACATTTCGAACAAACTCCCCTGCAGTTTTCGAAATATCCTAAATATCCCAATTTCGAGGCCTGAGCCATATTTTGGAGCCAAATTCTGGCTCTCTGGACATACTCGCAGTTTAAAATTACGACTTTTTATACCTACCATATGCCAATGCGTTTGGTCACATTTGTCTCAATCCCCCCTGCAATTTTCAAAATATCCCAAACATCCCAATTTCGAGGCCTGAGCCATATTTTGGAGCCAAATTCTGGCTCTCTGCACGTATTCGCAGTTTGAAATTACGACTTTTTTATACCTTACATATGCCAAGTACTGAAAGCGGCGTTTGGTCACATTTGTCCCAAACCCCCCGAGCAGTTTTCAAAATATCCCAAACATCCCAATTTCGAGGCCTGAGCCATATTTTGGAGCCAAATTCTGGCTCTATGCACGTATTCGCAGATTGATATTACGAATTTTTATACCCAACATATGCCAAGTCCTGAAAGCGGCAGTGAGTCACATTTTGCACAAACTCCCCTGCAGTTTTCGAAATATCCAAAATATCCCAATTTCGAGGCCTGAGCCATATTTTGGAGCCAAATTCTGGCTCTCTGCACGTAATCGCATTTTGAAGTTAGGACTTTTTTTAACCCAACATATGCCAATGCGTTTGGTCACATTTATCTCAATCCCCCCTGCAGTTTTCAAAATATCCCAAACATCCCAATTTCGAGGCCTGAGCCATATTTTGGAGCCAAATTCTGGCTCTCTCCACGTATTCGCAGTTTGAAATTATGGCTTTATATACCCAACATATGCCAAGTACTGCAAGCGGCGTTTGGTCACATTTGTCCCAAACCTCCCTGCAGTTTTCTAAATATCTCAAACATCCCAATATCGAGGCCTGAGTCATATTTTGGAGCACACGTCTGGCTCTCTGCACGTATTCGCAGTTTGAAATTACGACTTTTTATACCCAACATATGCCAAGTACTAAAAGTGGCAGTGAGTCACATTTTGCACAAACTCCCCTGCAGTTTTCAAAATATCCCAAACATCCCAATTTCGAGGCCTGAGCCATATTTTGTAGCCAAATTTTGGCTCTCTGCACGTATTCGCAGTTTGCAATTACGACTTTTTATACCCAACATATGCCAAGTACTAAAAGCGGCGTTTGGTCACATCTGTCCCAATCCCCCCTGCAGATTTCAAAATATCCCAAACATCTCAATTTCAAGGCCTGAGCCATATTTTGGAGCCAAATTCTGGCTCTCTGCACGTATTCGCAGTTTGAAATTACGACTTTTTATACCCAACTTATGCCAAGTACTGAAAGCGGCGTTTGCTCACATTTGTCCCAAAGCTCCCTGCAGTTTTCAAAATATCCCAAACATGCTAATTTTAAGGCCTGAGCCATATTTTGGAGCCAAATGCTGGCTCTCTGCACGTATTCGCAGTTTGAAATTACGGTTTTATATACCCAACATATGCAAAGTACTGAAAGCGACGTTTGGTCATATTTGTCCCAAACGTCCCTGCAGTTTTCAAAATATCCCGAACATCCCAATTTCGATGCCTGAGCCATATTTTGGAGCCAAATTCTGGCTCTATGCACGTATTCGCATTTTGAAATTACGACTTTTTTATACCCAACATATGCCAATGTGTTTGGTCACATTTGTCTCAATCCCCCCTGCAGTTTTCAAAATATCCCAAACATCCCAATTTCGAGGCCTGAGCCATTCTTTGGAGCCAAATTCAGGCTCTCTGCACGTATTCGCAGTTTGAAATTACGACTTTTTATACCCAACATATGCCAAGTACTGAAAGCGGCGTTTGGTCACATTTGTCCCAAACTTCCCTGCAGTTTTCAAAATATCCCAAAAATCCCAATATCAAGGACTGAGCCATATTTTGGAGCCAAATTCTGGCTCTATGCACGTATTCGCAGTTTGAAATTAAGACTTTTTATACCCAACATATACCAAGTCCTGAGAGTGGCAGTGAGTCACATTTTGCACAAACTTCCCTGCTGTTTTCGAAATATCCCAAATATCCCAATTTCGAGGCCTGAGCCATATTTTGGAGCCAAATTCTGGCTTTCTGCACGTATTCGCAGTTTGAAATTGCGAATTTTTTATACCCAACATATGGCAAGTACTGAAAGCGGCGTTTGGTAACATTTGGAGCAATCCCCCCTGCAGTTTTCAAAATATCCCAAACATCCCAATTTTAAGGCCTGATTCACATTTTGGAGCCAAATTCTGGCTCTCTGCACGTATTCGCAGTTAGAAATTATGACTTTTTATACCCAACTTATGCCAAGTTCTGAAAGCAGCGTTTGGTCATATTTGTCCCAAACCCCCCTGCAGTTTTCAAAATATCCCAAATATCCCAATTTCGAGGCCCGAGCCATATTTTGGAGCCAAATTCTGGCTTTCTGCACGTACTCGCAGTTTGAAATTACGACTTTTTTATACCCAACATATGCCAAGTACTGAAAGTGGCAGTGACTCTCATTTTGCTAAACTCCCCTGCATTTTTCAAAATATCCTAAACATCTCAATTTCGAGCCCTGAGCCATATTTTGGAGCCAAATTCTGGCTCTCAGCACGTATTCGCAGTTTGAAATTATGACTTTTTATACCCAACAAATGCCAAGTACTGAAAGCGGTGTTTGGACACATTTGTCCCAAACCTGCCTGCGACTTTCAAAATATCCTAAACATGCTAATTTCGAGGCCTGACCCATAGTTTGGAGCAAAATTCTGGCTCTCTGCACGTATTCGCAGTTTGAAATTACGACTTTATATACCCAACATATGCCAAGTACTGAAAGCGGCGTTTGGTCACATTTGTCCGAAACCTCCCTGCAGTTTTCAAAATAATACAAACATCCCAATTTCGAGGCCTGAGCCAGAATTTTGGAGCCAAATTCTGGCTCTATGCACGAATTCGAAGATTGAAATTACGACTTTTTATACCCAACATATGCCAAGTCCTGAAAGCGGCAGAGAGTCACATTTTGCACAAACTCCCCTGCAGTTTTCGAAATATCCCAAATATCCCAATTTCGAGGCCTGAGCCATATTTTGGAGCAAAATGCTGGCTCTCTGCACGTATTCACAGTTTGAAATTGCGACTTGTTTATGCCCAACATATGCCAAGTACTAAAAGCGGCGTTTGGTCACATCTGTCCCAATCCCCCCTTTAGTTTTCAAAATATACCAAATATCCCAATTTCGAGGCCTGAGCCATATTTTGGAGCAAAATGCTGGCTCTCTGCACGTATTCGCAGATTGAATTTATGACTTTTTATACCCAACATATGCCGAGTCCTGAAAGCGGCAGTGAGTCACATTTCGAACAAACTCCCCTGCAGTTTTCAAAATATCCCAAACATCCCAATTTCGAGGCCTCAGCAATATTTTGGAGCCAAATTCTGGCTCTATGCACGTATTCGCGGTTTGAAATTACGACATTTTATACCCAACATATGCCGAGTCCTGAAAGCGGCAGTGAGTCACATTTCGAACAAACTCCCCTGCAGTTTTCGAAATATCCTAAATATCCCAATTTCGAGGCCTGAGCCATATTTTGGAGCCAAATTCTGGCTCTCTGCACATACTCGCAGTTTAAAATTACGACTTTTTATACCCAACATATGCCAATGCGTTTGGTCACATTTGTCTCAATCCCCCCTGCAATTTTCAAAATATCCCAAACATCCCAATTTCGAGGCCTGAGCCATATTTTGGAGCCAAATTCTGGCTCTCTGCACGTATTCGCAGTTTGAAATTACGACTTTTTTATACCTTACATATGCCAAGTACTGAAAGCGCCGTTTGGTCACATTTGTCCCAAACCCCCCGTGCAGTTTTCAAAATATCCCAAACATCCCAATTTCGAGGCCTGAGCCATATTTTGGAGCCAAATTCTGGCTCTCTGCACGTATTCGCAGTTTGAAATTATGGCTTTATATACCCAACATATGCCAAGTGCTGAAAGCGGCGTTTGGTCACATTTGTCCCAAACCTCCCTGCAGTTTTCTAAATATCCCAAACATCCCAATATCGAGGCCTGAGTCATATTTTGGAGCCAACGTCTGGCTCTCTGCACGTATTCGCAGTTTGAAATTACGACTTTTTATACCCAACATATGCCAAGTACTAAAAGCGGCGTTTGGTCACATCTGTCCCAATCCCCCCTGCAGTTTTCAAAATATCCCAAACATCTCAATTTCGAGGCCTGAGCCATATTTTGGAGCCAAATTCTGGCTCTATGCACGTATTTGCATTTTGAAATTACGACTTTTTTATACCCAACATATGCCAATGCGTTTGGTCACATTTGTCTCAATCCCCCCTGCAGTTTTCAAAAATCCCAAACATCCCAATTTCGAGGCCTGAGCCATGTTTTGGAGCCAAATTCAGGCTCTCTGCACGTATTCGCAGTTTGAAATTACGACTTTTTATACCCAACATATGCCAAGTACTGAAAGCGGCGTTTGGTCACATTTGTCCCAAACTTCCCTGCAGTTTTCAAAATATCCCAAAAATCCCAATATCAAGGACTGAGCCATATTTTGGAGCCAAATTCTGGCTCTATGCACGTATTCGCAGTTTGAAATTAAGACTTTTTATACCCAACATATACCAAGTCCTGTGAGTGGCAGTGAGTCACATTTTGCACAAACTTCCCTGCTGTTTTCGAAATATCCCAAATATCCCAATTTCAAGGCCTGAGCCATATTTTGGAGCCAAATTCTGGCTTTCTGCACGTATTCGCAGTTTGAAATTGCGACTTTTTATACCCACCATATGCCAATGCGTTTGGTCACATTTGTCCCAAACCCCCCCGCAGTTCTCGAAATATCCCAAATATCCCAATTTCGAGGCCTCAGCAATATTTTGGAGCCAAATTCTGGCTCTATGCACGTATTCGCGGTTTGAAATTACGACATTTTATACAGAACATATGCCGAGTCCTGAAAGCGGCAGTGAGTCACATTTCGAACAAACTCCCCTGCAGTTTTCGAAATATCCTAAATATCCCAATTTCGAGGCCTGAGCCATATTTTGGAGCCAAATTCTGGATCTCTGCACGTATTCGCAGTTTGATATTACGACTTTTTATACCCAACATATGCCAAGTACGTAAAGCGGCAGTGAGTCACATTTTGCACAAATTCCCCTGCAGTTTTCAAAATATCCCAAACATCCCAATTTCCAGGCCTGAGCCATATTTTGGAGCCAAATTCTGGCTCTCTGCACGTATTCGCAGTTTGAAATTTCGACTTTTTTATACCCAACATATGCCAAGTACTGAACGCGGCGTATGGTCACATTTGTCCCAAACCCCCCTTCAGTTTTCGAAATATCCTAAATATCCCAATATCGAGGCCTGAGCCGTATTTTGGAGCCAAATTCTGGCTCTCTGCACATATTCGCAGTTTAAAATTGCGACTTTTTTATACCCAACAGATGACAAGTCTTGAAAACGGCGTTTGGTCACATTTAGCCCAATCCCCCCTTCAGTTTTCCAAATATCCCAAACATCCCAATTTTATGGCCTGATTCACATTTTGGAGCCAAATTCTGGCTCTCTGCACGTATTCGAACTTTGAAATTACGACTTTTTATACCCAACATTTGCCAAGTTCTGAAAGCGGCGTTTGATCATATTTGTCCCAAACCCACCCGCAGTTTTTAAAATATCCCAAACATCCCAATTTCGAGGCCTGAGCCATATTTTAGAGCCAAATTCTGGCTCTATGCATGTATTAGCAGTTTAAAATTACGACTTTTTATACCCAACATTTGCCAAGTCCTGAAAGTGGCAGTGAGTCACATTTTGCACAAACTCCTCTGCAGTTTTCGAAATATCCTAAATATCCCAATTTCGAAGCCTGAGCCATATTTTGGACCCAAATTCTGGCTCTCTGCACGTACTCGCAGTTTGAAATTACTACTTTTTATACCCAACATATGCCAAGTACTGAAAGCAACGTTTGGTCACATTTGTCCCAAACCTCCCTGCAGTTTTCAAAATATCCCAAATATCCCAATTTTGAGGCCTGAGCTATATTTTATAGACAAATTCTGGCTCTCTGCACGTATTCGCATTTCGATATTACGACTTTTTATACCCAACATATGCCAAGTACTGAAAGCGGCAGTGAGTCACATTTTGCACAAACTCCCCTGCTGTTTTCGAAATATCCCAAATATCCCAATTTCGAGGCCTGAGCCATATTTTGGAGCCAAATTCTGGCTTTCTGCACGTATTCGCAGTTTGAAATTGCGACTTGTTTATGCCCAACATATGCCAAGTACTAAAAGCGGCGTTTGGTCACATCTGTCCCAATCCCCCCTGCAGTTTTCAAAATATCCCAAACATCTCAATTTCAAGGCCTGAGCCATATTTTGGAGCAAAATGCTGGCTCTCTGCACGTATTCGCAGATTGAATTTATGACTTTTTATACCCAACATATGCCGAGTCCTGAAAGCGGCAGTGAGTCACATTTCGAACAAACTCCCCTGCAGTTTTCAAAATATCCCAAACATCCCAATTTCGAGGCCTCAGCAATATTTTGGAGCTAAATTCTGGCTCTATGCACGTATTCGCGGTTTGAAATTACGACATTTTATACCCAACATATGCCGAGTCCTGAAAGCGGCAGTGAGTCACATTTCGAACAAACTCCCCTGCAGTTTTCGAAATATCCTAAATATCCCAATTTCGAGGCCTGAGCCATATTTTGGAGCCAAATTCTGGCTCTCTGCACATACTCGCAGTTTAAAATTACGACTTTTTATACCCAACATATGCCAATGCGTTTGGTCACATTTGTCTCAATCCCCCCTGCAGTTTTCAAAATATCCCAAACATCCCAATTTCGAGGCCTGAGCCATTCTTTGGAGCCAAATTCAGGCTCTCTGCACGTATTCGCAGTTTGAAATTGCTACTTTTTTATACCCAACATATGGCAAGTACTGAAAGCGGCGTTTGGTCACATTTGTCCCAAACCCCCCGCAGTTTTCAAAATATCCCAAACATCCCAATTTCGAGGCCTGAGCCATATTTTGGAGCAAAATTCTGGCTCTCTGCACATACTCGCAGTTTAAAATTACGACTTTTTATACCCAACATATGCCAATGCGTTTGGTCACATTTGTCCCAAACCCCCCCGCAGTTCTCGAAATATCGCAAATATCCCAATTTCGAGGCCTCAGCAATATTTTGGAGCCAAATTCTGGCTCTATGCACGTATTCGCGGTTTGAAATTACGACATTTTATACAGAACATATGCCGAGTCCTGAAAGCGGCAGTGAGTCACATTTCGAACAAACTCCCCTGCAGTTTTCGAAATATCCTAAATATCCCAATTTCGAGGCCTGAGCCATATTTTGGAGCCAAATTCTGGCTCTCTGCACGTATTCGCAGTTTGAAATTTCAACTTTTTTATACCCAACATATGCCAAGTACTGATCTGCGGCGTTTGGTCACATTTGTCCCAAACCCCCCCTGCAGTTTTCAAAATATCCCAAACATCCCAATTTCGAGGCCTGAGCTATATTTTTGAGCAAAATTCTGGCTCACTGCACGTATTCGCAGTTTGAAATTATTACTTTTTATACCCAACATATGCCAAGTCCTGAAAGCGGCAGTGAGTCACATTTTGCACAAACTCCCCTGCAGTTTTCGAAAAATCCCAAATATCCCAATTTCAAGGCCTGAGCCATATTTTATAGACAATTTCTGGCTCTCTGCACGTATTCGCAGTTTGAAATATCGACTATTTTATACCCAACATATGCCAAGTACTGAAAGCGGCGTTTGGTCACATTTGTCCCAAACCTCCCTGCAGTTTTCAAAATATCCCAAATATCCCAATTTCGAGGCCTGAGCCATATTTTGGAGCCAAATTTTGGCTCTCTGCACGTATTCGCAGTTTGAAATTATGACTTTTTTATACCCAACATATGCCAAGTACTGAAAACGGCGTTTGGTCACATTTGTCCCAAACCCACCCTGCAGTTTTCAAAATATCCCAAACATTCCAATTTCGAGGCCTGAGCCATATTTTGGAGCCAAATTCTGGATCTCTGCACGTATTCGCAGTTTGATATTACGACATTTTATACCCAACATATGCCAAGTACTTAAAGCGGCAGTGAGTCACATTTTGCACAAATTCCCCTGCAGTTTTCAAAATATCCCAAACATCCCAATTTCGAGGACTGAGCCATATTTTGGAGCCAAATTCTGGCTCTCTGCACGTATTCGCAGTTTGAAATTTCGACTTTTTTATACCCAACATATGCCAAGTACTGAATGCGGCGTTTGGTCACATTTGTCCCAAACCCCCCTTCAGTTTTCGAAATATCCTAAATATCCCAATATCGAGGCCTGAGCCGTATTTTGGAGCCAAATTCTGGCTCTCTGCACATATTCGCAGTTTAAAATTGCGACTTTTTTATACCCAACATATGACAAGTCTTGAAAACGGCGTTTGGTCACATTTAGCCCAATCCCTCCTTCAGTTTTCCAAATATCCCAAACATCCCAATTTTATGGCCTGATTCACATTTTGGAGCCAAATTCTCTCTCTCTGCACGTATTCGCACTTTGAAATTACGACTTTTTATACCCAACATTTGCCAAGTTCTGAAAGCGGCGTTTGGTCATATTTGTCCCAAACCTCCCCGCAGTTTTTAAAATATACCAAACATCCCAATTTCGAGGCCTGAGCCATATTTTAGAGCCAAATTCTGGCTCTATGCATGTATTCGCAGTTTAAAATTACGACTTTTTATACCCAACATTTGCCAAGTCCTGAAAGTGGCAGTGAGTCACATTTTGCACAAACTCCCCTGCAGTTTTCGAAATATCCTAAATATCCCAATTTCGAAGCCTGAGCCATATTTTGGACCCAAATTCTGGCTCTCTGCACGTACTCGCAGTTTGAAATTACTACTTTTTATACCCACCATATGCCAAGTACTGAAAGCGGCGTTTGGTCACATTTGTCCCAAACCTCCCTGCAGTTTTCAAAATATCCCAAATATCCCAATTTCGAGGCCTGAGCTATATTTTATAGACAAATTCTGGCTCTCTGCACGTATTCGCATTTCGATATTACGACTTTTTATACCCAACATATGCCAAGTACTGAAAGCAGCAGTGAGTCACATTTTGCACAAACTCCCCTGCAGTCTTCGAAATATCCAAAATATCCCAATTTCGAGGCCTGAGCCATATTTTGGAGCAAAATTCTGGCTCTCTGCACTTATTCGCAGGTTGAAATTCCGACTTTTTATACCCAACATATGCCAAGTACTGAAAGCGGCGTTTGGTCACATTTGTCCCAAACTTCCTTGCAGTTTTCAAAATATCCCAAATATCTCAATTTCGAGGCCTGAGCCATATTTTGGAGCCAAATTTTGGCTCTCTGCACGTATTCGCAGTTTGATATTTCGACTTTTTTATACCCAACATATGCCAAGTACTGAATGCGGCGTTTGGTCACATTTGTCCCAAACCCCCCTTCAGTTTTTGAAATATCCCAAATATCCCAATATCGAGGCCTGAGCCGTATTTTGGAGCCAAATTCTGGCTCTCTGCACATATTCGCAGTTTAAAATTGCGACTTTTTTATACCCAACATATGACAAGTCTTGAAAACGGCGTTTGGTCACATTTAGCCCAATCCCCCCTTCAGTTTTCCAAATATCCCAAACATCCCAATTTTATGGCCTGATTCACATTTTGGAGCCAAATTCTGGCTCTCTGCACGTATTCGCACTTTGAAATTACGACTTTTTATACCCAACATTTGCCAAGTTCTGAAAGCGGTGTTTGGTCATATTTGTCCCAAACCCACCCGCAGTTTTTAAAATATCCCAAACATCCCAATTTCGAGGCCTGAGCCATATTTTAGAGCCAAATTCTAGCTCTATGCATGTATTCGCAGTTTGAAATTACTACTTTTTATACCCTACATATGCCAAGTACTGAAAGCGGCGTTTGGTCACATTTGTCCCAAACCTCCCTGCAGTTTTCAAAATATCCCAAATATCCCAATTTCGAGGCCTGAGCTATATTTTATAGACAAATTCTGGCTCTCTGCACGTATTCGCATTTCGATATTACGACTTTTTATACCCAACATATGCCAAGAACTGAAAGCGGCAGTGAGTCACATTTTGCACAAACTCCCCTGCAGTCTTCGAAATATCCAAAATATCCCAATTTCGAGGCCTGAGCCATATTTTGGAGCAAAATTTTGGCTCTCTGCACTTATTCGCAGTTTGAAATTCCGACTTTTTATACCCAACATATGCCAAGTACTGAAAGCGGCGTTTGGTCACATTTGTCCCAAACTTCCTTGCAGTTTTCAAAATATCTCAAATATCTCAATTTCGAGGCCTGAGCCATATTTTGGAGCCAAATTTTGGCTCTCTGCACGTATTCGCAGTTTGATATTACGACTTTTTATACCCAACATATGCCAAGTTCTGGACGAGGCAGTGAGTCACATTTTGCACAAACTCCCCTGCAGTTTTCAAAATATCCCAAACATCCCAATTTCGAGGCCTGAGCCATATTTTAGAGCCAAATTCTGGCTCTCTGCACCTATTCGCTTTTTGAAATTGCGACTTTTTTATACCCAACATATTCGAAGTACTGAAAGCGGCATATGGTCACATTTGTCCCAAACCTCCCTGCAGTTTTCAAAATATCCCAAACATCCCAATATTAAGGCCTGAACCATATTTTGGAGCCAAATTCTGGCTCTCTGCACGTATTCGCAGTTTTAAATTACGACTTTTTATACCCAACATATGCCAAGTACTGAAAGGGGCAGTGAGCCACATTTTGCACAAACTCCCCTGCAGTTTTCAAAATATCCCAAACTTCCCAATTTCGAGGCCTGAGCCATATTTTGGAGCCAAATTCTGGCTCTCTGCACGTATTCGCAGTTTGAAATTACGACTTTTTTATACCCAACATATGCCAAGTACTGAATGCGCCGTTTGGTCACATTTGTCCCAATCCCCCCTGCCATTTTCAAAATATCCCAAACATCCCAATTTTGAGGCCTGAGCTATATTTTATAGCCAAATTCTGGCTCTCTGCACGTATTCGCAGTTCGATATTACGACTTTTTATAGCCAGCATATGCCAAGTACTGAAAGCGGCAGTGAGTCACATTTTGCACAAACTCCCCTGCAGTTTTCAAAATATCCCAAATATCCCAATTTCGAGGCCTGAGCCATATTTTGGAGCCAAATTCTGGCTTTCTGCACGTATTCGCAGTTTGATATTACAACTATTTATATCCAACACATGCCAAGTACTGAAAGCGGCAGTGAGCCACATTTTGCACAAACTCCCCTGCAGTTTTCAAAATATCCCAAATATCCCAATTTCGAGGCCTGAGCCATATTTTGGAGCCAAATTCTGGCTCTCTGCACTTATTCACAGTTTGAAATAACGACTCTTTTATACCCAACATATGCCAAGTACTGTAAGTGGTGTTTAGTCACATTTGTCCCAATCCCCCCTTCAGTTTTCAAAATATCCCAAACATCCCAATTTCGAGGCCTGAGCCATATTTTGGAGCCAAATTCTGGCTCTCTGCACGTATTCACAGTTTGAAATTACGACTTTTTATACCCAACATATGCCAAGTACTGAAAGAGGCAGTGAATCACATTTTGCACAAACTCCCCTGCAGTTTTCAAAATATCCCAAACATCCTAATATCGAGGCCTGAGCCATATTTTGGAGCCAAATTCTGGCTCTCTGCACATATTCGAAGTTTGAAATTGGGACTTTTTTATACCCTACATATGCCAAGTACTGAAAGCGGCGTTTGGTCACATTTGTCCCAAACCTCCCTGCAGTTTTCAAAATATCCCAAATATCTCAATTTCGAGGCCTGAGCCATATTTTTGAGCCAAATTCTGGCTCTCTGCACGTATTCGCAGTTTGATATTACGAATTTTTATACCCAACATATGCCAAGTACTGGACGAGGCAGTGAGTCACATTTTGCACAAACTCCCCTGCAGTTTTCAAAATATTGCAAACATCCCAATTTGGGACAAATATGACCAAACGCCGCTTTCAATACTTGGCATATGTTGGGTATAAAAAAGTCGCAATTTCAAACTTCGAATACGTGCAGAGAGCCAGAATTTGGCTCCAAAATATGGCTCAGGCCTCGAAATTGGGATGTTTGGGTTATTTTGAAAACTGCAGGGAGGTTTGGTACAAATGTGACCAAACGCCGCTTTCAGTACTTCGCATATGTTGGGTATAAAAAAGTCGTAATTTCAAACTGCGAATACGTGCAGAGAGGTAGAATTTGGCTCCAAAATATGGCTCACGCCTCGAAATTGGGATATTTTGGATATTTTGAAAACTGCAGGGAGGTTTGGGACAAATGTGACCAAACGCCGCTTTCAGTACTTCCCATATGTTGGGTATAAAAAAGTCGTAATATCAAACTGCAAATACGTGCAGAGAGCCAGAATTTGGCTCCAAAATATGGCTCAGGCCTCGAAATTGGGATATTTGGAATATTTTGAAAACTGCAGGGGAGTTTGTGCAAAATGTGACTCACTGCCGCTTTCAGTACTTGGCATATGTTGGGTATAAAAAGAAACTTAAAATTTGGTAACTAGAAAAAGAGTAGTGCTCAGAACACTACCCTGGGGTACACCCTCATACTGCCTAAAAGAGGCAGAGAGAGTGGAACCAAGCTGCACACGAAAGGAACGACGAGAGAGGAAACTCTGGAGGAAGAGAGGGAGATTCCCACATAGGCCAAAAGATTGAAGTTGAGACAGAATATGATACCGCCAGGTAATGTCTAAGTCTTTTCCAGGTCAAAAAGGACGGCAACAACGGAGGTCTTCGCAGGAACAGCAGTACGAATATAGACCTCCAAGTTTACCAGGATATCCGTTGTGCTGCGGCACTTGCGAAAACCAAATTGAGAAGGGGAGAGGTGGTGATAGTGCTCTAAGAACCACATCAAACGAACGTTAACCATACATTCAAAGAGCTTGGAGACAACTCGTGAGGGCAATAGGGCGGAAGTCCTTGGGGAATGACCTG